>NW_015390250.1:22966-26528 GCF_001527695.2 Protobothrops mucrosquamatus | reverse complement strand
GAATGTTTACAAATCACAATAGTCACAAATTAATTTTTAAGCAATTCATTGTCTGGATGATAGCAAAGGCCCCAAGCAAAACGACTGTCCACGTTTCATATTCCCTCAATTTATACTTGTCTGCTGATAATTACCGTGAGGTGTCCAGTTCACGTTTCGTTTGTGGAGTTGTGGTTTTTTCAGTGGAGGTGCCTTACTCTGGGCCTTTTCTGAGCTTTGCTCTCGGTTTTTCAGTTTCTCCACCCTTTTCAAAGATCTCTCAATGAAATCTTTCTTCCGTTTCAAAAATGATTCCTGCAGGCTGTCGTGGACAGGTGCAAGCTCTGACAATATTACTGTGAGGAAAAAAAAGATGCATTTTACAAATAGGAAGTGTGATTTGCAACAACTTCAGACCCAGCCCTACAAAGCACTGTTATTTTCGAAAATACATAATAAACTGAGTAACAAGAATCATCATAAGTTTTGAGGGCAAGAAACCGTTTAGCAACGCAAAAGACTTCTACAGAGCATAACCCTTTATAGATATGGAAAATAAGGAACAATGATCAGACTCCTTACCACTAATGGCTAACGGGTATGCAAAACCTTTTTAAACGCAAATGTTTGGGGTTTGAAACAGTTGTGTGAACACAAAACAGTTTGTTTAATCACAGCCGAAGCGTTCCTACCCAAAATTGTGCTCTTTCATGCTTGGAACATTCCTAGCACTGATTTTGAGTTCAAAGCCTTTTGCATAGGAATAATACTAACAAACCAGCCTTAACATCAAGAGCCAGATACTGCAAGCATTATGATCAGACTTTATGCAAGATTGAACCCACAAAAGCACCCTGAATGCAAAAGCATGCAAGTGTAATTAAACCAGTCATTTAATGTGCTTGGTGCACTTTTCCTTTAGTGTGGCATACAACAACAATAACAACTTTATTGTCACTTTGAATGTACACCAATCGGCATACCTCAAAATGAAATTTCGTTGCATACAGGGACTCAATGGGGTTTGATACAGGAAATGTTATAAAATCTTTTTAGAATAAAATGAGTAAAGCTGTCTTACTAAAATTCTTTTTTGGGGGGGATCTATGCAAGACTGGAGAATGTTCTAACAATCTGATGAATGAATCAGCAGCAAGACTATTATCTGCAGGATCCAATGTGAGTCACCGAGACCAAAGGTTTATTTTTCTAAAGTCACGGGTGTCAAACTCGATCGCGTCACGTGATATACCGCAATGTTTTTTGACTTTGCAAAGCCAGGGTGGGCGTGGCCTGCGCCTGACACATCTGGCCAGTTTGACACCCCTGTTCTAAGCTTTTGGGATTCTGCTGAAGCCCATCCTTAGGGAACTTCTCTGTCTATTAGCCAACTTAATAACCAGTCATCAACAGCCTAATTAACAACTAAAAGCCACACACAACCAGGCACCATATAAATACATGTAGAACAGCCCAGTGCACATGTTGGAGAGAGAGAAGTTCCCCCTACGATGGGTTCCAGCATGAGCCCAAAAGCTTAGAACTATAAACCTTTGCTCCCAGGGACTGACTAAGATTGTATCCTTCCACATTATCCTGGAATGTGTATATTTGCCTTCATTCACAAGACTATTATCTGCCTTGAGTATTACGGTTTTTAATTCAAGCTGCTATCACCTCTGAACATCACAAGGCTCTGATTTACACTCCACACATTTGCAGAATACTGCGTACATACTACCTCTTGGCTTGGAGTTTTGATCAGGATCATTTTGAGGGCTTGGAGTTACTGGCGGATAGTCCAGCTGCGTGGGAAATTCATCCACCTCTGGGTTTAATGGGAAAAATCCTCTGCTCTGTCAAAAAACAATATGTAAATACAGTAAGTAATGGGTTGTTGGCATAATGAGGGCTGATGCGTTCAAAAGAATAAAACTACTAAAGGGAGGCATACACACCTAAAACAAAGAATAGCTAAAGTTTAAAAAAAAGTACTTTTTAATTGGAATGTAATGGCCTTGGGGCATTAATTACAGGTAGTCCTCAGCTTACGTCCATTTGTTCAGTGACAGTTCAGTGCTGACAAAATGGATGTACAAGTAGTCTGTGAAGTCCCTGCCATCGCAACAGCCCTGTGATCACCTGATCATGATCCAGTCACTTGGGTACCTGGCTCATTATTACGTGGCAAGGAGCCAGGGTCCTATGATTGCCAGTTGCAACCTCCTCGTGGTTTTCCACAAGCAAAGACAAAGCTGGTAGGGATGGTTATAAGTCAGGGGTAGGCAACCTTGGCTCTTTTATGACTCGTGGACTTCCAACTCCCAGAATTCCTGAGCCAGCATGGCTGGCTCAAGAATTCTGGGAGTTGAAGTCCACGAGTCATAAAAAAGCCAAGGTTGCCTACCCCTGTAATATGTCATTCCTGCCTACTGCTGCCTGCACAACTTGTACCGAGTCTCCCAGGTGCTCTCTCACCTTTGTCAAATCAAGCCGTGCATCTTAAGGTTTCAAGAGCAGCCAGGATTGCCAACGCTAAGGGATGCGGTCACCTGATGTTGCATTTTCCTTAGTGACAGCCATCCTGGTCTCAACTGTTATTGTAACCAGTTTGTCAAATATTATCTTATGAAGTAGCAAAAAGGTCTACAAATTCAAAGCATCCTATTCTATATAATTCCACCCTTCTTCATCTTTGGCCAAATTAAAATGTGTTATCGCTCCACGATCCCCACCCCCAATTTTTTTTACCTGGGGACAGTCTCTAACTTCAAAATGATCACCGCGTATAAGATCGGATTCTGCAGCGCTGATGTCGTTAGAGCTTACTAGTGTCAGGTCAGGTTCTTCCATGATGCCTCTTCCTGTAAGGGTCTCCTAAAAAATGAATTATAGGAAACAGGAAATAATTGGGGTTTCCACAAAAAACACACATTTGTTCTGCCAGAGGCAAGCATTTTTTCAAGAACTGCATAATTCTATCCCAACCCTTTAGGGCAGGGTTCTCCAAACGTGGCAACTTGTAAGACTTGTGGACTTCAACTACCCAGAATTCTTTAGCCAGCCATGCTAGCTGGGGATTCTGGGAATTGAAGTCTACAAGTCTTAAAGTTGCCAAGTTTGGAGAACACTGCCTTAGGGCAAAAGGTCGTATCATGAGCCATACCACCAAAAGAGTTTAAATTGATGGGACAGGACCCCCACTATGAAAATACCCCATCATGGACCATCCTCTTCGGGAAATCAGATTAGCTCTGACATTATTTAGCCTACGCCTATTAATTTGTTGTTGTCCTTTCTGCTGGCAATTGAGCAATTGTCTATTAAATGGTGAAGAAATGGAGGAAGTGACAGATTTTATCTTCCTGGGCTCCAAGATCATCACAGATGGGGACTGCAGCCAAGAAATTAAAAGACGCTTGCTCCTGGGGAGGAAAGCTATGGCAAATCTAGACAGCATACTAAAAAGCAGAGACATCACCCTGCCAACAAAAGTGCGTATAGTCAAGGCCATGGTTTTCCCAGTTGCAATGTATGGCTGTGAAAGTTGGACCATAAGAAAGGCTGAGCGCCAAAGAATTGA
>NW_015390250.1:19810-22744 GCF_001527695.2 Protobothrops mucrosquamatus | reverse complement strand
CGCTTGCTCCTGGGGAGGAAAGCTATGGCAAATCTAGACAGCATACTAAAAAGCAGAGACATCACCCTGCCAACAAAAGTGCGTATAGTCAAGGCCATGGTTTTCCCAGTTGCAATGTATGGCTGTGAAAGTTGGACCATAAGAAAGGCTGAGCGCCAAAGAATTGAGGCCTTTGAACTCTGGTGCTGGAGAAGACTCCCGCAAGTCCCCTGGACTGCCAGGCGATCAAACCAGTCAGTCCTAGAGGAGATCAACCCTGACTGCTCTTTAGAAGGCCAGATCCTGAAGTTGAAACTCAAGTCCTTTGGCCACCTAATGAGAAGGAAGGACTCACTGGAGAAGAGCCTGATGCTGGGAAAGATGGAGGGCAATAGAAGAAGAGGACGACAGAGAATGAGGGGGCTGGATGGAGTCACTGAAGCAGTAGGCGTGAGCTTAAATGGACTCCAGAAGATGGCAGAGGACAGGAAGGCCTGGAGGAACGTTGTCCATGGGGTCGCGATGGGCCGGACATGACTTCGCAACTAACAACAACAAGTTCTATAGAAAAAAAGTGAAGGGAATTTATTTCGCAAGAAGAAATTAATTAAAACAACATCTTTTAATTAGACTAAACAGCTTTTGTTAGCTGAAAAACAATGCCTTTCATATCGTCTCTAAACAGAACAGCTTACATTTAATCCAGGAGTCTCCATTTCAGGTCACTCACCCAAACAGGGATGCTGCACTGCGACAAGCGGGAATCCGAGCTTTTAGCCTGGACGGCATCCATATTTGATTGTGGAAACACGGCTGGCTGGCTGATATTTTCCTGAGCAGAATTCTGAAAGGGACTGCCAGAGTTCATTTCTTGAGACCCACACAGCAGTACCTTCGATCTTGGAAAACTCTGCTCTTGCGTGGCATTTAAAACATACCGCGTGAGGTCAGTTTCTACATCCCCCATGACTAATCTGCTCCTGGTCTCCGTTTCCTTGTTGTTGTTGGATGACGTTGTGGCTAGTTCAACGAAGCAGAGACTTCCTGCCCTTGAGCTAGTGTCCTCTTTTGCCCATTCTGTCCTCTCCTGAGTGCTTTTCCTTGTGCCAGAACTTGGAATCCTCTCGTAAATGGAGGTTTGATCGTCAGCTGGAGTAAGGCTGCAAAAGTTTTCGATGGACGAACAGAAATAACGAGCGTCACCGTCATCTTGCAGATCCTCGCAGGATCCAGTCTCAGGCGAAATAACTACAAGGTCCTCCCCACAGTTCTTGCTTAGCTCAAGGTTTTGTTCAGGCTTGAAACCGAAGGCTCCAGATTTACCAAAACTGTTGTTGTGCAAGGTACTTTCCAGAGATAAGGGTTCAGACAATTCTTTGGCCAACAATTGAACAGCTGAGAAATGGCAAAAAAACAAACAAACAACCAATCCAGTTTTTATATGAAGTTAACTACGGTAAAATTCAGAGCATTACTGCATTTTTAAAAGACTGAAGCAGAGAAGGAGCAATTATTACTCATATTAAAAATAAATTACAGGTAGTCTTCTAGCACAGGGCTTTTCAACCTTTTCACCCATTGTACCACTTTTAGGATATGGCAATATCCAAGTACCACCAGTCGCCTAGCAAGGTGTCAAAAACTTGATGATCCCCCCCCCAAAAAAGGAAAAAAGTGATGAAGTACAGGTAGTCCTCGACTTACAACAGTTCGCTTAGTGATTGTTCGAAATTACAATGGCACTGAAAAAAGTGTCCCCCAAGCCACCGCCGAGCAAGATGCCTGCCTGCCCACCCGTCCGCACTCTTCCTCCTATCCAAGGTTTTCATTGTTGTGAGCATTTCTGTTGAGGATTGGCAGCGGGGGTGGGGTGGGGGGGTGTTTGGTTTTTATCCCCCCCGTCTGCTGGATGGTTGTAGCAGGTTTTGGTCACTTCACATGACCCTGGGACACTGTGACCGTCATAAATATGAATCAGTTGCCAAGCATCTGAATGTAAATCACAAGACCCGGAGAGGCTGCAACATTCCAGCTGATCGGCATTTCTTCTGGGCTCTGCAGAAGCGCCAGGATCAGTGCTGCTTTCCAGCTGATCGGCGCTTCTTCAGGGCTCAGCAGAAGCACCAGGATCAGCGCCGAGCTACAGCTGGAGCCTGGTGCTAATCCTGGCGCTTCCGCTGAGCCCTGACAGCCCTGCAGCTCCAGCCGTCTCTCGCTCAGGCTTGTGCGGTGCTGCCACCGGTTCAGCTCATTCCCCTCCCCTGCTACCACTTTTCTAGGATGGTCGCGTACCACCTGCCAGGTGCCAATGTACCACAGGTGGTACCTGTACCACTGGTTGAAAAGCCTTGTTCTAGCAGGTCAGATCATCTGCTCATCTAAAGCCAGATGGCTGTCTCATTCAAAATCTCAAGCAAAGGCCTTACTAGAACTTTCAAGATCTCACAGACTGACTCTATGGAAAAAAAGATCACACTCTACTACTAAGCTCTAATTCCTCACCAAAAAATGGTTTTTTTTTCTAAGGTCTGGAACCTGATTAACCAAGTCATGATGATTATTTTTCAGCGCCAGATGCAAATGTCATGGAAGCTATGAGATGGGAGCAAAACAATCAACACATCTGGTACCTGGTTTGTTGTCAAATGTTTCTTCTGTCTTGCTTAGCAATATAATATTGTTCTATTGTTTTAAAACGTTTTTAAGATTTTAATTGTGAGCTGCCCAGAGATGTTTATTGAGATGGGGGGGAGGGGGAGAGAGCTGTAGAAATCAAATCAAATCATTAATATATAAGAAATATCTCTGCTGTGTAAAATCTGCTGGGAAAAAATCAATTACTCAATTTCTAAATCAGAGAAGCATGGATCAAACAGAATCTTTGGAACCTAAACTTCAAAGCCGAACAGAAATAGGTCAGCACTTAGTCAAATATCCCTCCTTTTGTTAATAACA
>NW_015390250.1:5347-18712 GCF_001527695.2 Protobothrops mucrosquamatus | reverse complement strand
GAGAGAGCTGTAGAAATCAAATCAAATCATTAATATATAAGAAATATCTCTGCTGTGTAAAATCTGCTGGGAAAAAATCAATTACTCAATTTCTAAATCAGAGAAGCATGGATCAAACAGAATCTTTGGAACCTAAACTTCAAAGCCGAACAGAAATAGGTCAGCACTTAGTCAAATATCCCTCCTTTTGTTAATAACAGCAATGTTTAATTTTTAAAAATATTTCCCTGACTACAAAGATTAAAGGACTAAACAATTACCTTGCCTTGGCTGGTTTATCCTTTCATTACTCTGTTCCTTTAGCTGAGAACTGCTTAGTTTTCCTCTGCTAAGAAATAAAGGACTGTTGCTTCCTTCTTCTAGAGTAGAAGTTGTTAAATCTTGACTCTTAGATAAATCTGAAATCTATAGAATAAAAATGCATGAGGGGAGAATAAAGCATAGCATGAACATTTCATAAGGCATGCTAAAATCTTTTGGAGTTTTCTCATCTTAACATAGGGAGTTCTAAATGCTACCAATAATGTGGTAGAATCTGAACAACAACCGGGATTGAAATAGTGGCAGAACAGTTCTGCAACTCTCGTGCAGCAATAAAACTGTTAGTCAACTGTACAACTATGTTATATACAACATTATGACATAAATGACACTGATACAAGAAAATCAGGTAAGCACCTCCATCTTCCAGCCAGAGAATAATAGTAGGTTATGTGGAAAATACTCAGGAATACAAAATAGTTTTTTAATTATTATTTAATTATTTCATCAACAGAGACATTCCATTTGCAGATAACAAAACAATAATAATATTAATAATACCATCAAACGTCAACATCTGTCTATCCAAGGTCCTTGAGAGGGACTCAATAGATAGATAAAAATGCCAAATGCAGTCTAAACATCTGGCTGACTGTAGGACCGACCGTAATAATTTATTAAATTTGTATGCCACCCATATATTTCTTTTGGACAAGAAAATTGGTTGCAATATTGTCAATATAGGCTTCCACATGGGGAAGTTTATATTGTACGGCAGGAATTTGAATCTGGATCAATCTAGCTGAGAACAAGCCTCAGATGCCATCAGGCTATCAGCATTAAGGGAGACTTGAATGGCTCCTAGCCCAACTCTGATCTCTCTACATCAGAGGGTCACCAATCCCCGGGCCGCAGACCGAACTCGGTCTGTGGCATGTTAAGAACTGGGCCATGCAAGCGACGGGCGAGCAAGTGGAGCTTCGTCTGCGCAGGTGCGGGATCTAGACTGCACATAAAATCATCTCCTCCCTGGAAGACAATTTTTCTTCTGAAACTGGTCCCTGGTGCCAGAAAGGCTGGGAACTGCTGCTCTAAATCATTGTTTTATTTTTGCATTTCTATGTTTTAAACCGTCTAACCCAGACACGTCAAACTCGTGACGTCATGTAATGTCGCGCAACGTACTGGGACGGTTTTGCCATTGCCGGCAATGGGGTGGGCGTGGCTTCCAGATGACGCGTCCAGCCAGCGGGCCAGCAGATTGACGCCCCTGGTCTAACCTGATATCATAGTGACTCATTCCTTTATCCTCTTATAAACCAACAGTAGAAGAGAGAATGACCGACATTATCTGAATGTTAACAAAAGCACTTTTTGTCAAGAGATTTCCATGCTGGAAATAAACCACAATTCTCTATATATACATTCTGTGTATTGACCTCTTAGTCTCATTGGCAAAAGTGTCATAACTTCAGTTACCTATTTGCCATCATGAATGTATTCTAAAGATCATTAAGCCAGAGCTGACTTTTTAAAAGAAGACTCATTCTCAATTTGCCTCCATTCCAAAATACCTTGCTTAAGTCTTTGCTGTTTTGAGATATTCTATAGTGAAAAAGAGTTGAGCAGATATCAAAGTCAAAACTCGGCTTCAAAGGCTGAAAAAGTTCTCGGTGGAAATTTGGAAAATTTCTTTCAATATCAGCAGCATCAAGTCCAACCGCTGGATCTAAAACAAATGAAACAGAATTTCAGACAGCGCCACACAGTATTTACTTTTGTGGATTGTTACTTTGTGGTCACCATGGGAACTACATAAACCTAGGATGACCAAGTTATAACTGATAGTCAGACTAAATACAAAGCACTGGAAAGGGAAATGGCAACCAGCTCAACCAAGAAAACAGGATAGACATTCACATCCAGGAAAAGGTTAGTGTGATATTGGTAGATGAACCCTCAGATCAGAAAATATCCAACAAGCTACTGAAAAAAACAGTGCCAGGATGAGTGACACTGGTCCTATGATGTGGCTGAATTAAAAGTCAAAAGGTTGTCCAACTGCTGATGTACCAAGAAGCCAAAGAAAACTTTAGTGTTGCAAATAGTGCATGCCAATGTTTATGTGGAACATCAGAACAATGAACCAAGGCAAAATTGAAGTCAGACTAGAAGTGCCAAGAATGAACACTGACATTCACCCTTAGATACCTAATTTACTTCACTTTGTTCAGTAAAGTGTAGTCTCCTTATGGAGTTTAGATAACACCTGCCGGAAAATAGTGACCGATCTTTTTGCTCCATCTCTCTTTCCTTGAATTATACATAATCATTCGATCCATAACTTTAGGTGTGTTATACAACGACTGTTTTATAGTTCGTGAACACTAATATTTTACTCTCTCTCTCTCTCTCTCTCTCTCTCTCCCTATATATATATATATATAAACTATATCTATAGATATATAGTGCTTGGATATAACTCTTACTCTGCTTCCAAGGCAAGCCAATTAATAATCCAGGTAGTCCTTGACTAACAACAATTCTTTTACTGACCGTTCGAAGTCACAATGGCACTGAAAGAAGTGACTTGTGACCATTTTGCACATTTATGATGGCGGCATGATCACATGATCAAAATTCAGATGCTTGGCAATTGATTCATATTTATGACGGTCGCAGTGTCCCAGCGTCCTGTGAGCCCCTTTTGCAACCTTCTGACAAGCACAGTCAACGGGGAAGCCAGATTCACCTAACAAATGTGTTAACTTAACAACTGCGGTAATTAACAACTATGGCAAGAAAAGGTCGTAAAATGGGGCAAAATTCACTGAACAACTGTCTCACTGAGCAACAGAAATTTTGGGCTCAATTGTGGTCGTATTCCGAGGACTACCTGTACAGCGATCCAAGGCCATTGTCCAACAGGAGGTGCAGAGGAAGTGGAACAGTTTCACGGTAATTCGCAACACCTTATCTGCACGGCACCCTGCCTCCCCTGCTCACGACAACAAAGTAACTATTGTATAGTAAAATGGAATCATAGAATGGGAAGTAAAACAGCCCCTGGAGTACATAATAGGAAAATTTGGCCAATACTAAAAAAAAAAAAAAACCCTGCCAACAAAAGTGCGTATAGTCAAGGCCATGGTTTTCCCAGTTGCAATGTATGGCTGTGAAAGTTGGACCATAAGAAAGGCTGAGTGCCAAAGAATTGAGGCCTTTGAACTATGGTGCTGGAGAAGACTCCTGCGAGTCCCCTGGACTGCAAGGCGATCAAACCGGTCAGTCCTAGAAGAGATCAACCCCGACTGCTCTTTAGAAGGCCAGATCCTGAAGTTGAAACTCAAGTACTTTGGCCACCTAATGAGAAGGAAGGCCTCACTGGAGAAGAGCCTAATGCTGGGAAAGATGGAGGGCAAGAGAAGAAGGGGACGACAGAGAATGAGGGGGCTGGATGGAGTCACTGAAGCAGTAGGCGTGAGCTTAAAGAGACTCCAGAAGATGGTAGAGGACAGGAAGGCCTGAAGGAACGTTGTCCATGGGGTCACGATGGGTCGGACACGACTTCGCAATTAACAACAACAACAAAAAAAAATTCTAATATTGTGTCAACAGGCAATACCAACTCAACGCAAATCTTTCCAGATGGCAAATTCAGAGAGGCAGCGACTTAAAAATGCAACATTAAAGCAATAATTTTTCACTCACATGGTTTCAGGTCTATTGTGTAAGTACAATTCTGTTAATCCACTACACATTTTGTGTTTGTGTGTGTGTGTTTTGTATGGTGCTAACAGAATGTTGCATTAATGCATACAAAATTCACAAAAACAGCAAGGGAAAGGTCTATCAAAATATAAAACATCAGCGCAGTGAATTAGTTTAAAAACATACAGCACGAGCAATGAATAAAATTATGCATAACATTAAATTAAATCTGAGCAGTTACTGGGGTGGCTAAACCCAGGCCCGGATATCTAGATTGTTTAGCAATTGGACAGCAATGCACCCTCAAGCTGATGTATTTCATGCAGAGATATAGGGAACCTTCGGGGGGGGTGCAGTCCATCGCAGTATGATGTAAAGTTTGTGGGATATTCCCACAATCACATTCACTGCGCACAATAGAAACGGTATATTGCATGGGAAACAACGAACAGAATGCTTTGGAATATTCCATTTATTATCTTCTAATTACATTACCATGGTCAGAAGATACATTACTCAGGGATGACCAGCCGAGATCTTTTTTGTATTTGTTTATTATTTGCTGGATTTTGCTTCCATCGTAATCCATTTCTTCAAAAGTGGGGCGAGAACTGAGATGCTTTGAAGAATCATCAGCTTTTTGTAGAAATGAAGCAGTGCTTGAGATCTCCTTCGCTGGAAAGCTGAAAAGACTGGTCTGTTGCTTGGCTGCATAGGACTCTGCAAAGCAATTACAAATAATTCTCAACTTTATTCAAGTTTAAAAAAAACCAGAATGTAATGATAGGTACTGACAATTGATAAAAAAAACAACAGCCCAGTTGCCTTTTGAAAAAGCACTCTTGAGTTCTAGGTCATTCTGTTTTTTTATTTATGCAAAATATAAAAAAGAGGCCAGGTCAATCAATCAGAATAGAACTGGAAGGGACCTTGGAGGTCTTCTAGTCCAACCCCCTGCTCAAGCAGGAGACTTTATACCATTCCAGACAAGTGGCTGTCCAGTCTCTTCTTAAAATCTCTAGTGTTGGAGCACCCACAACTTCTGAAGGCAAGCTGTTCCACTGGTTAATTGTCCTCACTGTTAGGAAGTTTCCCCTTAATTCCAGGTTGCTTCCCTCCTTGATTAGTTTCCACCCATAGTTTCTTGTCCTGGCCTCTGGTGCTTTAGAAAATAAGTTGACCCCTTTCTTTGTGGCAGTCTCTCAAACACTGGAATACTGCCATCATGTCACCCCTTGTCCTTCTTTTCTCTACTGACCAAACCCAAATCGTGCAACAGTTCTTCATACATTTTAGTCTCTAGTCTAGACCAGGGGTGTCAAACTCAATTTCATTGAGGGCCGCATCAGCATTGCGGTTGCCCTCAGGGGGCCGGGTGGGTGTGGTCTACTGGGTGGGCGTGGATGGAGTGTGTGTGGCCTACTGGGTGAGCGTGGCCAGCTCTACATCATTCGTGTCAAGGGTGCCAGGGCAGGAGTGGGACAGATCTGAGGGTCTCTGGCAGAAGGGGGTGGGACCAGGGCAAGTGCCAAGGCATGGTCCACTGGAGGAGCCTCACTGTTCCTCTCAGGCCATGCAGGGGTGGGGGGTTATGGAGCTAAGACTGAATGCATTTCAGCATAGATGGCCACCACAAAATTGTACATTGGCTCCCAGCTGGCCTGGGCCAGGGCCAAGGCAGCGGGGGCCGTTCCCTCACTGTTTCCAGGATGGCTTCGCGGGCCACATGAAACCACTTCGCGGGCCGCATCCGGCCCCCGGGCCTTGTGTTTGACATGTCTGGTCTAGACCTTTAATCATCTTAGTTGCTCTTCCTTGCACTTTTTCCAAAGTCTCACATCTTTTTTGTAACGTAGTGACCAAAACTGGCTCATATTGAAGTGTTTGTCCACTAGGACCCCAAGGCCTCTCTACATAAGTTACTGTTTCTGAGCCAGGTTTTGCCTAATCTGTACTTGTACCTTTGGTTTTTCCCTGCCTAAATGTAAAACCTTGTGTCATGGTTCCGACTAATGAAACACTTCAAAGAAGTGTTTAATGTTTCCCACATTAAACCTCATGTTGTTGGAATGGGGCCCATTGTTCGAGTCTGTCAAGATCTTTTTATTTGAGCCTGCCACAAACTTACCTTTGCCAGCAAGATCATGATCTGGGTGGTAGTTTTTTATAAAGTTGGCAGCAGCAGGAGTTTCTGAAGTAAAATAGCCACAAGCGACCTGCTGTGTACACGTTGTTGGCGTTAACAACCCCGGAGACCAGGCGTGTGACAGTGTTACCTAGGACAAGAGTATTACACAGGTGTGTGAGTCCAGATTAATACGATCACAAGTGCTTGAAATCAAAACGTCTTTCATTCTGAGCTCAGTTCAAGTGTAGGAACCTCCATGTATTCAACTGTCAGTACATGTCAGGTTCATCATCGCTCAAAACAGTCAATCTCATTCTTGCTCTCCTTTCTCCCCCCCACCCCAGCAAAATCCCCCACCTTCAGACTCTACTCATACATCCATTCATCACACACAAAACTCACAAATCATCTCACACACACAAACACACACACAGGTTCAGGCTTGAATTGCTTCCCAGAACGGTATATAAATCACGCACCGCAGATCAGCTGATCATTTTAGTGCTCATATTTGGCTATTTCTCATCACAGAGCCAGCGACTAAGAGGCTCTCAGAGGAATAGTAAAGCAATTCAAGACACTTTTATGGCTATTAAATGATAAAAATCTGTATTTTGTACTATTATAATAGAAAATATGGTATGCCTTAGCTGTGTATCTTTTAAAATGCTTTCAGAAATGTAGTACGTTGCTTGCAAATGACTTTTTTAATCGAATCAGAACAAAGCTTAACATTCTTTTAAGTAAGACGCTGTACTACCGCCATGCTGTTATTTACATACATATCAAATAATACCATCTTTGCTGCATTATTTTTGCCATCTAAAAAATCTTGGGGAAATTAATGGAAAGAAAAAAAGGAAAACTGTAATGGAAAACATATGGAAATTAATGTGTCAGATGGAGCTCCTTAGAGCTTCTTATGTAACATGAAGTGTAAAACATAATAATAATAATAAAGTTGGAAGGGACTTTGGAAGGCATCTAGTCCAACCCCCCTGCTCAGGCAGGAAACCCTATACCATTTCGGACAAATGGCTGTCCAGTCTCTTCTTAAAAACTTCCAGTGTTGGAGCATTCACAGCTTCTGGAGGCAGGTTGTTCCACTGGTTAATTGTTCTAACTGTCAGGAAGTTTCTCCTCAGTTCTAGGTTGCTTCTCTCCTTGATTAGTTTCCACCCGTTGCTTCTTGTCCTGCCTTCAGGCGCTTTGGAGAATAGCTTGACTCCCTCTTCTTTGTGGCAGCCCCTGAGATATTGGAACACTGCTATCATGTCCCCCCTCGTCCTTCTCTTCATTAAACTAGACATGAACAGTGTATATTGTTCATGTGATTTCCAGGTACAGAGTACTAATCAAACAGTATTTAAAATGCAAACATTAAAAGAGAACGAGATTGTTTAAAGTAAATGGTACAATTATATAACATACTAATAAACACTAGTTATTACGACTTACTTGGCTGTTTGGCCTCAATGATGGATCAGGAGATGTAATTATTCTTCCACTATCAGCAGAATAATTTGATAAATTTTGATCAATAGACGTAAATTCTTTGGAGTGGACTGAATATAAAGAAGAGGAAGCAACGTGAAGCAGCTGGCAAACCATGATGTGCTCAAGTTTAACTCTATGTGGTCACACAGACATAATTCCACAAGTGAGAGTCGACAATAATTGCAACAGTAACACACCATACATCTAAGCAGGGCTTCTCAGCCTTGGCAACTTTTAAGATGTGTGGATTTCAACTTATCTTCAATTTCAATCCCACTTGGCTGGGGAATTCTGGGAGTTGAAGTCCACATTTTGAAGTTGGCAAGGTTGAGAAAACATTGTTCTAGAGAGCTCCAGGTCTTCTGTTCCTATATTTGCATAGATCATAATTTAAACAGGCTTTAGAAGTGCAGGATATTCTTCAGAAACACTAACTTAACAACTGTCTCGCTTAGCAACAGAAAGTTTGGGCTCAATTGTGACCATAAGTCAAGGACTACCTGTACTAGTATTTATTTACAGGGAAAATTACTGTCTTTGATGAATTTTTTTAAATAACATGTCCATTTTCCCCTTTTGTCAAGATTTTACTCTTGACTGTATCAAGTCCTTGCAAATCTATGGAGAGAGGAGTCATTAAGGAATGCTGTATAACCAGCCCTTGGAGCTTAACCACTTTCTAAAAGCAATGCCAATGCTTGTTAAGATTCCATGGCGGCGATTATAGAATATTTCTTAAATATGAAATAAATATGAAATATATTTAAGAGAGTTTATTTTGATTATCGTTACTGACTTGATATGAAATTTAACCCCACCGCTGCTTCTGCTGAAAAGCAACCATTCTCCCAAAAGGTAACTCTTCTCACCTGAGTCATACAAACCATTAGCTTTCCACATCGATTCAACTTGCCATGACCCTTGTATGTGCTCCAGGCTTTGACCAGAGTCTAGTTCTTTATCATCAGCAATAGAAATAGTTCTTAGCAGATCTATTTCTTCCTGTAAAGACTCAGTTGGGCTTTTACTGGACCGTAGCTTATCAATTGGGGGAGTGAAGAATATATCTCCAGTAAGAAGCTCTTTGTATCCTGAAATTTCTGTAGCAACAAGGAAAGGTGTATTAGAAAAAAACCTGTACTTGCTGTTCAACCGTCCAACTGGATCAGACAGAGTGGACTTGCTCCATATCCTCTCCTTTAAAAGTTGCCACCTAGGTCAGGGGTAGGCAACCTTGGCTCTTTTATGACTCGTGGACTTCAACTCCCAGAATTCCTGAGCCAGCCATGCTGAGGGGAAAGGGAGAGGTTTCCAAGCTGAGCCATGCTGGCTCAGGAATTCTGGGAATTGAAGTCCACGAGTCGTAAAAGAGCCAAGGTTGCCTACCCCTGATCTAGGGTGACTTAGGAAGGCAGACCTTTTTCAGTGTCCCTGACCTGTGGAACATTCTTCCCCTTGAGATACATTAAGACAGTGGTGGCGAACCTATGGCACGGGTGCCAGAGGCGGCACTCAGAGCCCTCTCTGTGGGCATGCGCACTGTCGCCCCAGCCCTAGGCCTTCAGCTGGGTTTTATAAAACCTTTTCGCTTTAGGCCTCCGCTGCCATGTGCAAAAAAAAAAAAAGGTTGTCAATTTCCACTTCTCGCAGGAAAAGAAAGATCTTGCAAAGTTGGAATTGATTGAACCTTTTAGTCCCACCCATTCTTCCGTTACCACCACAGCCACGCCCAGCCAATGGGCCATACCCACCCGGCACTCGATGATGCATAAGTGGGTTTTGGGTTGCAGTTTGGGCACTCAGTCTCTAAAAGGTTCGCCATCACTGCATTAAGACCTCACTGTTTTAAACTTTTGGAAAGCCATGAAGAGCTAGCTTAATTCCCGGGGCCTGCATAGTGAGGTTGGAGCCTGGATGTAGTTGGATTGGTTGGATCTGGTTTCTCTTGTTTGTTGTATTGTATTGTGTTTGTTATATTATTATATTTTTATTACTCTTGTTAGCTGCCCACCTAACAATATAGGTGACCAGACAAATCTTTTAAAAACAAGCAAATTGTCCAGCGCTGGGGAAATCAGAAGATTCAGGCAGTTCAAATGAGCATGAAGGTTTATTGCAAGGTTAAGCTCTCTACAAGAATCTGGCCAACTGGCGGTTAAGGGAAATGAGCGGGAGATAAGAGAGACATTCAAGGTGGGCTGGACTTAGATCTCTTGTGGGTGCACAGGGACTCAACCTGGTCAACTCCTACACAAATAAGCAAGGCTATATTTTGCAGCTGCTCCCCTATATGATAATTTTGTGTGATAACAAGCAGGTTGTTTTTTTTTTATGATTTAGAGATTATTTTAAAAACTAGTTAAATATTGCTTTTCACAAGTTGCCAATGGTGTTAGTATTGATGCCAATATCTTATGATTGATGCATCAGTTATCAACCATCAATAATATATTGTATCTTATTTTTTTCTTGTTATTGCCCATCAATAAGACTGAGAAAATGAAAAGGCATGAGACAAATCAAGGTATCCCAAAACGTGCATTACAACAAGACAAAACTCTCTTTTTGCCTAATCTAAAGGAACATTTTCACACGTACATACACAAAGCAGCTTGTCTATAAACAATCTCCAAGTTAGCGCTAAGGCACAATGACTGCACAGAACAAGTCACAATGTCAATCTGATAAAAAATACCATGAAAGTATTATGAAATGAGCGACGTTTAACGTAATGAAGGACAGGAAAGGAATAATAAGGTTAGGATTGAAGGAAAGAAACACTGGTGATCTCTTCCAGGCTGCCCATCGCTGTATGCTTTTGCAGTTAAGTGGAATGAAGCAAGTGCTTAAATGCAGCAAGATACATGATTTTGATTAGCATTATCCTGTCATAATTTACCTGTACTGGTAAATCTGTCACTCCTTGGTGTGTCAAGTTCTTGTATAGCACTAAGTTCATGCTGTTCCAAATCAAGTCCTGGTTTTATTTTGACCAAAGGTGGTTTTGAAAATCTCTGTTTCTCTTCTCTAGTCCACGTGCTCTGAAACGGCCCTGCAACGTAAAGATATGTTCAGAACCAGAATTGTTGTAACCGAGTAATATATAGAAACTTGGACTCTGGACTGAGACTTTCCCAGTTAAATCTATTTTAATGTGAAGGAAACTGTTCTCCCTGCAATATAAGGATAATGATACTGATGTGTATGTCTGTGTGTATTTACTCATATAGTATGGCTGTAATATTACTATTTATCATTCTTATTATCTTGTTTATTCTCCCCTCATTGGTATGATGATGATGATTCTATTGCTTTGCATAAGAATTTCTCCACCAGAGATAAATTTATCATCAGCTATAGAAATAGTTCTTAGCAGATCTATATCCTCCTGTAAAGGTTCAGTTGGGCTTTTACTGGACTGTAGTTTATCAACTGTGGGAGTGAGGAATATATCTCCAGTAAGATGCTCTTTGTATCCTGAAATTTGACCAAATAAAATATTCATTCGTTCATTCATTCATTCGTTGTACTGACTGTGAAGACAGAAGTGACAATGGTCTGTGCTGAACCCAAACCAATGTGAGATATCTCCAGTGAAATTGTCATTTATGAAAGCTCTTCAGTTTCAAAAACAGACCACAATGGAAAGTAATAGGATAGAACAGGGTTACTGACCTAGAAACATAAATTCACACTTTCAATTTCAATCGGAAGAACCTCAACCAAAGTGCTTTAAAAGGAACCAATAAGGCAAAGAAAGCANCCCTCTGGAACGAACTACCCCCCGAGATTCGGACGATTCCGGATCTCCTTACCTTCCGTCGCGCCCTCAAGACATGGCTTTTTCAGCAAGCGGACCTGGCCTAGGGAGGATTTTATACTGGGTTCATTTTAAGGAATTCGAAATAACACAACTTTAAAATTTGGTTTAATTCGGTTTTACAGGGGGGGATTGTATATATTCCTTTGTTTTAAATATGTTGTGAGCCGCCCTGAGTCCCGTTGGGAGAAGGGCGGGATATAAATTAAATTAAATTAAAATAAAATAAAATAAAAATAAATAAATAAAAATAAATGTCCAATGTACTGAGAGTAATGTCTGATCACACAAGATAACTTTCCACCATTCTATGCCATGTGGCAAATCCAGTGTGGGAAGAATCCAGAGAAAGAAATATTTTGGGGAATATTAAAAAGGCAGAATATATTTCCTCAAAGGAATAATGGAGAAGATCTAAAAAAAAGATAGAAACCAGACCCCAGAAACCAGCCCCTCTCCCCCAAGCAGAAACTAGGCAGAGGCCAGCTTTTAGAAATGCAGATGTAATAATCCATTCAGGAATGTTGGAGCCAGGAAGCTATTAGGAAGACAAAGACATTTAAAATCTACATACCCCCACCCAAATTCTAAGGATAGGAGACATAATAGGATTAACCCACCAATACCAGGTCAGACTCAGACACTCAGACTCAGGTCAAAGTACATGACACAGGAAATACAAAGCCTCAAACAGGAAGAACTCCAAATACAAAGCCCAAAGGAGGTATAAAAGCCCACCACTCCCTGCTGCATGTGGTTAGCTTTCCCAGAGCCATCTTTCTGTCTGGCTCTCCTCTTCAATAAACTACAACCTTCTTTCTAAAGCAGCCTCCATTTTGATTATTCCCAGCTTGGACTGGACTCTTATGAAGATTTTTCTTTCAACACCAGGTTTGGTTTAAAAAGTCATCCAAACTTCTTGAAACCAAAAAGATGGTGGACTTTATTAGAGGAACACATCTAGGTTTTTTTTTTTTAATGTTCAAAGTTTTATACTAAAGAGTATGGGCAATTGGATGACTATAACACGAGTATATGTAGCTATCTCCAAGGCCTTCGAAACATTTTAAAATATAAAATGAAGTTTAAAAATGCCTTAAATTTCATGGGGAGCAAATATTATAAAACCTGTGATCCTGTATAAAATCTTTTGAAATACTGGCAGTTTTAGATTTTGTTTGAAAATGTTAAGTGCCCCATATGTAACATCACACCCAGGGACTGAAAGAGTAACTGACTCTGGAATTAAAAGATAATTGTTGCATTTAACAGAATTTCATAAGAAATGGTTCTAGGACTGCAAGTGATGCATGAGATAAAACTCCCTCTGATTTGCTATTCAACTACGATCTACCTTTTTTGACGCTAGGAGAGAGAAAATGCACGAGAGGTGATCAGATTTTTCAAAAATGCAATGGATGAGATTGATAATTGCTGGAAAACCAGGGAAAACGGAATTTTCTTATTGCAAAATATCCAGAAATTGCAGAGCATTATGGCTAACTGAAGCCAGCTTTTAAATGATCACCTACTGAGGACCTATTCTAAGCAAATGGTAGATTTAGATGAGAACTAACAATGGAACGACAGCTAGAAAGGAGAGTTTCCTCTTTGAGAATTACCCTGACGAGACCCCTGAATGTTTCTTTTTCTCGTACTAAAAAGCATACCCGTTTAATAATCCCTTTTAAGGCTTCTTGCTGTTGCTCCATTTTTTCTTTCAGCTGGGCATGCCTCTGCAGCAGCAAGTCCTCCTGTATTTTCTGGCGAAACAGGAGGGTTTCCCGCTGCTCATCTAGCCGTTCCTGCAGTTCTTTCAAGTGCTCCTGCTGAACTTCAATGCTCTCAGAGGAAGCCAGCAGTTGGTCTCTTAATTCTACTATATCGGAACAACCGGGCAAAACTTCAGGTCCCTTTTTCGATGCCGAGGACTCCTGGATGCTCTTGG
>NW_015390250.1:0-3441 GCF_001527695.2 Protobothrops mucrosquamatus | reverse complement strand
CCATGGTGAGCTGGCCGTGGCAAATTGTCAGACCAGTGATGGCGAACCTTTTAGACACCGAGTGCCCCAAAACCACCTCTCCCATCCCCACTCCGTCCTGCCCGCTCCACCCCTGCCCTGCCCCCACCCACCTTGCCCTGCCCCGCCTGCCCCCGCTCCACCACCGCCCCACCCGCCCACAAGGCCACCTACCGCCTCCACGGCCTACCGCAGATTGCCCAGGTGGCCCTGCAGCGCCATGGCGGCCACACCCTCCACCCGCACCCTGCAGCATCATCTGTGCACGATAGGGTGCAAGGGCGGAGTATTATCACTGATGCCCAGCTTCCATGTCCTTAGCTGCGCTGCTCTGCGCGGGCCACACCCGGGGGCAACTCTCCTTCAGCGGGGCTGCTGGTGAGGAGGGGGCCATGGGGGGAGGCGGGGCTGGGGCGACGGCACGTGTGCCCACCAAGAGGGCTCTGCGTGCTGCCTCTGGCACACGTGCCATAGATTCGCCACCACTGTCACAGACCCTTACAAACTTACCATGAGCATGGAGAATAATCTCTACTACCACATTACCTAATGGCATTACTTGTACCTTGTATTCTGCTTCCTGCTTCTGATGCACAACAGAATCAAAAACGTTTTGTTCTGTTTGACATTCTTGATCTTTCTTTTCCTGCTCTGTCTTAGCTTTCTGCTCTTGGTGTTGCACTTTAGGCTTCAGAAAATCAACTTCTAGCTGTCTTTTTTGCTCTGTTGTTTGCTGCTGTTGTCGCTGCTCTGTCTAGTCAGGCAAATAGGAATCCTATGTTAATGGCAGGAGGACTCAGTTTTCTCAAAATAATTCCTGGCAGAAATGTTAAGTATATTGCTAGGAGAGCACTAATACTTTTTTTTTTTACCAGTATTAATCCAGATTCCCAGGTTGTTTTAAAAGAGACTACGCAAGAGTTATATATAAACAGGCAATTCTTACAGATAGTCCTCAATTTACAACCATTGGTTTAACGACAGCTCAGACTTGTAATGACACTGAAAAAAGTGACAAGGCCCATCATTAAGGTTAGGATTACTGCATCATCTTGCAGTCCTGTGATCACAATTTGGATGCTTGGCAAACCAGCTCACATTTATGACGGTTGCAGTGTTCCGCAGTCACATCACCGTGATTTGCAATCTGCTCAGATGGCTTCCCACCAGTAAAGTCAATGCAGGAAGCCTGATTTATTTAATGGCTGCAGTGATTCACTTAAACACTATGGCAAAAATGGTAAAATATAGCGTGATCCCATGATGCCTCACTTAATGACAGTAATAATAATAATAATAATAATAATAATAATAATAATAATAATAATAATAGTAAAGTTGGAAGGGACCTTGGAGGTCATCTAGTCCAACCCCCTGCTCAGGCAGGAAACCCTATACCATTTCGGACAAATGGCTGTCTAGTTTCTTCTTAAAAACTTCCAGTGTTGGCGCATTCACCGCTTCTGGAGGCAGGTTGTTCCACTGGTTAATTGTTCTAACTGTCAGGAAGTTTCTCCTTAGTTCTAGGTTGCTTCTCTCCTGGGTTAGTTTCCATCCGTTGCTTCTTGTCCTGCCTTCAGGTGCTTTGGAGAATAGCTTGACTCCCTCTTCTTTGGGGCAGCCCCTGAGATATTGGAACACTGCTATCATGTCCCCCCTCGTCCTTCTCTTTGTTAAACTAGACATACCCATTCCTTATATGTTTTAGCCTCCAGTCCCCTAATCATCTTTGTTGCTCTTCTCTGTACTCTTTCTAGAGTCTCAACATCTTTTTTACATTTTAATGACAACTTTTCTGGACCCAACTGTGGTCACAAATCATGGACTACCTGTATTGCCTTCGTCTTTTATAATAGGGATGCACCAAAGTTCAATATTTGAATTAACATTCAGTCCTTTTAAAATAATTATTTTAATTTAATGACATCTACAAATTAAAATAAAACATATATACAAATCAAACAAAGCAAAATGTAAAAAAATCTAAGTAAAATTTAATATAATTTTATAACACAAGCGCTATGCAAAAAAAAAATCACGCATCGTGAAAAAGTGTCAGCTTGGCTGTGCATTGTTTATAACATATTCATGAATGGTGGGAAGAACTCTTATGAATTAAATATGGCTGCTTAAATCTGATCTCTGTAGCCGAAACTTGACTTTTGCATTTGCTAACCTTGCATGATCATGACTTTCAAATGTGCAGATGCAGATTTATATTGACTAATATTCCTTGTTCCTTTAAGACCTGTGTGGGTTTCTTTCTTCGCTTATCTAATATTGCAAAATGGAAAAAAGTATCCTGCAGACTACTTTAGACTGCTATTGGACTAATCATTAAAACGTTCAAATATTTGGTGCTTAAAAAGAAAGCCATTAAGGCAGTTTTCCTCAAATAGGAAAATCACAGGCATATCCACTTCAGTTATTAAGGAATCCAAGGGATGAGGCTATCACATTCATGCCACTTCTAGATTACAAGAAATGGCCTGGCCTGATCCAGCACAGTCCTTATCTTCACCCGTTTAATAGTTTTATTGTTAGATATTATTTGATACATCGTATATTTCCATCCTGTGCTATTGATTCAAACGTTCTTTTTCATGTTCGTAGATTTCCAGGTAAAACATATAACTATACGAAAAATACTACGCCTTCTGCAATCCCCAAAAAAGGAAAAAAAGGAATTAATGCGATTTGAAAATAACAAGCGCTAAATATAATTCCTAACCAACGTAACACTTAAAATATTTCAAATATGAAAAAAAAAACAATGTTACAAAAACGCTTAAGGTATTGATAGTGCTAAAAATAGCCGTACCTGTGTGAATCTTTCTAATTCCTTTCTAATTTTAGTGGTTTGCTCTTGTGCTTGTTTTATAAGTTCATTTCCAGCAACAATAGTTTGGTCCAGTATTTCTGGAAACTCTTAAAAATACGTAAACAAAAATATCAGATTGCAGACAGTTTGAATAATTTAAGCAAAACATACATTATTAAACATTTAAAACGATAGAATACTAAGAGAGGGAGGGATTTAGGGAGAATATGGTAAACGGCACATAAACGCAGGTAAATTCTTTATATGGATCTTACTAAAAGAGGTCCACCATACTGAGGTTTAATAATTTAGGCTTCTGATTTTTCCTTATAAAATTCAACTACAATGCATCAACATCCTATACTTTATTTTTTACTTCTTCAAAAGTCTTCGTGAATCTAAGTTCCCGCCTGGACTATTGCAACGCTCTCTACATGGGGCTCCCCTTGAGGTGCACCTGGAGGCTCCAGCTAGTTCAGAATGCGGCCGCGCGGGGGATCCTGGGGGCCTCTAGATACTCCCATGTAACACCTCTCCTGCGCGAGCTGCACTGGCTGCCTGTGGCCTTCCGGGTGCGCTTCAAGGTGTTAGTAACAACCTTT
>NW_015390249.1:50483-51595 GCF_001527695.2 Protobothrops mucrosquamatus | reverse complement strand
AACTACAATAATCTATCTACATATAACCAATCCATCTTCACCAATCCCTTAATCTTAATAAAAAAGAGAAAAGAAAACTTTGCCTTCTCTTCAATTCTTAGCTTTCAATCACCAATTATATATCACCTTATCAATATATCATAACATTAATAAACAATAATCCCTCTACCCCTTAATATACAATGCTATAATTTTCCATGTATAAGTATTTTTTTTCAGAAATCCCTTATAATTCCACAACTCCACCATAATAACCATTAAAATTCAAAACACTTTTAAAATTACATCCCACAATATTAATTAATGCCAGTTACCATATAACTAAAGTAACCACTAAAGTTATTTCTTTAAAATTACATCCCAAAGTACCTTATCAATATATCATATCAAAAGTAACATTTTATAATAAACAATAATCCCTCTACCCCTTAATATACAATGCTATAATTTTCCATATATAAGTATTTTTTTTTCAGAAATCCCTTATAATTCCACAACTCCACCATAATAACCATTAAGATTCAAAACACTTTTAAAATTACATCCCAGAATATTAATTAATGCCAGTTAGCATGTAACTAAAGTAACCACTATAATTCAGAACCCTTTTAATCATATAAATATTTCTTTAAAATTACATCCCAAAGTGTTAATTAATCACATCAAAAATAGCATCTCTTAACCACTAAAATTCAAAATACCCTTTTGAATCCACACCTTCATCAGAATATCCCATCTCCTTCTCCAAAGATTTTTTTTCTTTTTCTTTATTTTAAATTAATCTCTTAATATCTCGAGCAAAAATATAAGTGTTTCTTTAAAATTACATCCCAAAGTCAGATATATCACCTTATCAATATGTCATATCAAAAGTAACATTTTATAATATATTGATTAATCACATTAAAAATAGCATCTCTTCAAAAATCCCTTTTGAATCCACACCTCCACCAGATCTCATCTCCTTCTCCAAAAAATTTTAAAATTAATCTCTTAATATCTCAAACAAAAATACCTATATTATTACATCACAAGATACTCTTAAGAAATCCCCCAGCTGCTTCTCCTGATATGCAATACTATAATTTTCCATTTCTATAAGTATTTCTTTA
>NW_015390249.1:44283-49954 GCF_001527695.2 Protobothrops mucrosquamatus | reverse complement strand
TTTCTTTAAAATTGCATCCCAAAGTCACAACTGAGTCCATCACCACCTCTTCTCTGTATCCTTGTAAAATTTCTTTAGATATTTCCAATCCAGTTTCCGCTTTTGCCGCCAATCCTTCCAGATGTCTTCCTTAAAATCCAAATCTTCTTCTTGAGTCTTTGTCAGTCCACTTTCAGCTTTTACAGGCTCCATTTTTCCTAGCCTCTGCAATACCTTATAAAGCAAATGATATGTTCTGACAAAATCCTTATAGTTCCCTTTCCAGAAAATCTTCAGATTTCTCTCTAATTTGTTTCAAAACTTTTTGTAAGTCTTCAAATGAAACCATCAATAGAATTAAAGAAAAATTAACTTCAAAGTTAAACTGTTAAAAAATCCTTAAACAAAGCGGAAGTTCCCTCAAATAAAGCCATTTTTCAAACTTCTTTAAGCACAGCTTCGGAAACAAAAGGGGGGAAAAATCCAAAATCAAATCCAAAGTTCTTTCATTAAAAAAAGAAAAAGAAAAAGAAATCACTAAAACTTTCCATATCAATGTTACAAGGGGTAACAATTTCCCTCTTCATTCAGCTCCACCAGAAAGTGAAAGTTAAAAAAGAAAAAAGAAAATCACTCTCACTTTGAAGAAAGGCAAACCGCAGCCATCTTTTTTCACTTTTTTTTCCCCCCAATTCAATAGGGAAGATGCAAATAAATTGAGTTAAAGTCTTAGATTGATCAAAATCCAGTATCCCCGGGCAATTCCGTCCGCTTATTATTACTCACAAGTCTCTATAATTCGCGGAGGTGGAGGCAACGACTCGCTTCGCTCCCCCCAAAAAAGGAGCAAAGGCATTTGGGAGACGGAGATTCCCGGACTCCGGAGGAACACCCAATTTTCGCTCTCCCTAAGTTAAGGGAGAGCTTTTGGGGCTCTACTCCTATCCGGGAGTACTCACCTCGACCCCTTCGCCCGGGGCACAAGGTTCCAAGCCGCTGAACAGCTGATGTCCGCTGTTCAGGCTGGCTCTGACGCCTTCCCAAGCGGACGGCTCCAAAAGAGCCGCCATCGGCGCGCCGTCCCACCGGAAGTTCCAGTATATAATCTTTTGACAATACAACTCTCAATTTGCCCTAAATGATACAGTTGAAGTTATCAGATTGTAAGTGTTTCAGGTTGGCTTTCTGCCCCCATTTATCTACACACCTGTAAATGTAAAATGATCTATTAGAACAGAGATCTCCAACCTTTCTCGATTGGTGGACCAGAGGGAAAGGGAGGCGGGAGCATTTTACGCACATGCATGCATAAAATGGGCCGTGAGCACATGTGATGCAAAGGGCCGTGAGCACATGTGATGCAAACAGCAGTGCTAGCACCTGTGCAACACTTGCTAGCACTGTCCTGCTTTTACCACGTGGGTGTTAGCACCGACCTATTTTCACTGCTCAACGCCCTGTTTTTGCCACATGGAGCCCCGTTTGCATAGCGGTGGTGCTAGCATGAGTGGGGGTGAGTGCATGTACATGTGCACATGCACTGGCCAGGCTGTCCTGTGGCCCAGTAGCGGCCCACGGCCCACAGGTTGGTGACCCCTGTATTAAAACTATTCAGTGTGCTAAAGTAATGAATTTGTATAGTATGCATGCAATTTCTTACACTATGTCCTTTTGCCAACGCCAATTAGGTCATATTTGATGTGAATATTGCAAATGTCTTTTCACATATTCAGCCAAATTATATGCGCAGTGAGGAATGGATCTTGATGATGATTTTGAAGTGGCTTGATGGACTATGAAGCTGAATAATCTCTACTTTACCTTTCAGTACTTCTCTGTCTTCAAATGTGTTTTTTTTCCCATAGCATATTTTGAACACAGGAACTAGAACATGAACAAGCAGAAATAGATTAAAAGTTGTCCTAAAACAGAATAAACTTTGGTGGTTTTTTTAATTAGCTTTTTAATTTTGCATACAACCCATCCCCTACTATTTAGAACAAAGAAGTTATCTTTTGATCATCCATCACTTTCAGATTCATAGATCTCAAGAGCAATTAAACATTGCTTGAGATAGGCAAGCTAAAAATCAGCAATATTTGGTTGTCAAAAGGACAATGAGAGAGAGAGAGCTATTATTTTTACATGTTGGTTTTAAGAAAATGTCCAGAGTTTTAAAATAGTTTGCACTGCTTTGACAATGGTCAAACTCCTCATCAAAAGGTCTCAATATTAAGTGACAAAATAAGGAATATCAAAGAATAACACAAATGCACTTTGGCAAACAGGTCCTTTTTAAATACAGTGTTAAGCATTAGAGAGACAGTTTGGTGTACTTTGGCTAAAGTACCAGGCTAGAAACCAAGAGACTGAGTTATAGACCTGGCTGAAAGACCAAGGCAGCTGGGTGATCTTGGGCTAGCCATTCTCTCAGCCCAAGGATGGAGGTAATGGCAAACGACTGCAGGGACTTGTTCAAGCAGTCGCCAGGAGTTAACATTGACTTGAAGTCGCCACCCCAAAAAGTGTTCTGTAAGATGTTTGTTCCAATCCCATGTCCTGCTAGTTAGGAAAAATCAATGCCCATCAGCAATAAATGACTTTGATAGCAGTAATAAAATGCAATAGAAGTTCCAATGCAATTAACATAATAGATATAACTAATGAATATTTTTTTAAAAAAATATACAATTAAAAGTTAAGGGAACATGACTAGTTTTAAAAGGCACCCAATAAAAATATAATTGAATTAAAAATGCATAGTATAATGATGTGCAGCAGAGGAAAATGGGACAATGTTTTTAATTATAATTTTTAAATTTGCTGTTGGCTTTCTTTTCAGTGAGAAAATGCAACTCCCCATTTTTTAATAGCCCGAGAACACTTCTAAATCACAAAGCTGACTTTTAGTGGCAAAATCTGATTTTGATCTGCTTACCTTTTTTCTTTTCTTTTCTTTTTATCTATCTGTCTTAAATGTGTGCATTTTGCTTTTCGAAATGACCCAAATCCTCCCAAACTCATTTAATCTAGTGATGTCATTATATCATGGGTTGTTCCTCTTTATTACATGGAGCTGGGAGTAAAACTAAAAGTGCACTCTGAATCCCAAGTATGTTAACCTGTTCTAACAGGAATATTTTTTTAATAATAAATCATAATATATATTATGCAAAGCAGATTAGAAGTTTGTTCTTCCAATCAGGAATCATAAAAATTGGAAAGTTGGCCATCAATTCTTAAGTGAGTTAAGTGAGCTACTCTTTGACTAAAGAGGGAGTAAAGAAGATGGAGGAACAAGTTATTAGAGATGTATTTGAAAGGTCTTTAAATAAAATCCATCAGTTCATAGATCAACTAGACTCCAAGGATGTTTAAAAAAAAAAACTTCTCAAACTACTTCAGAGATGTAAATATGTGTAGAAAATTACCAAACCACTGAGGCAATTTCACAGGTAGCTGTCAATGCAGAGGAGTCAATTACAATTTTGGAATATAAACCAATTTTTATTATGATGGTTTAAATATAAGCCACCCAACACAATTGAAAGTAGAGCACCAAGAAAATCTGCAACTTTTAAAAAGACAAGTTTGGGACTTTTTCCACATGGAAAAAGGTTCTCAAGGTTGAGAAATCCTTGAAAAAAAGAGGAGCTTAAAACTACTTGACAAACATTCCAGAGACGAAAAAGATTTTATTCCATGAAGACAAGCTGGAAGGAGTGACTTATACTTAATGAGTCAATTAGAATTAAGACAGATTTTTATCAGTCTAATATTTATAATTGAAAAAAAGACTTAATCTTAAAGTTTGAAAATGTATTTTTAATATATATAATGCTTAAGTAACTCCTAAAGTTTGTAAAATACTATTGAAAGTGTATTTGAAAGTATCTATGTTAAGAGAACGTTAAAGAAAAAGATGTATTAGCTTAAAGAAAAGTTTAGAGTTTTGAAAAGAATGTATACAAGAAGTTTGTTCTTCCAAACAAAGTAAAGTCAAGCATATTCCACTATGCTTTCGTAAACTCCAGGAAAGAGTTGTCATGCATACATACCATCAATATAACATAACAGTGAGATATTTATAACACTTCCTTTTCTTTTGCTCCTCTGCTTTTGGCAAACAACCACTTTAGTATTCTTAGTTTTCCATATGTTCACTTAGCCAGTGACTAATTTATTATTTGTAATATTACTATTTTGTGGTTCATTTTAAAAATCTATGCATTCAAAAAGAATTTCCTGGCATCACTCTGTCTAAATAGTTTCATTAAGCCGGAGCCTCAGGACCAATGAAATATTCTATGTAAATGTATATTTTCTGTGTAACATGATAACTAATATTATGTTCAGTGACTGCTTTTTAACTGATTCAAGCAAGTTATATTGCACTGCAGAACTATAGTTACATGGAGCCAAGTTACAATTGATAACAGAATTTGTTACTCAACAATAAGGGCGGTAACTAAGTAGCTGTTTTAGTAACTAGAATAACAAATACAAAAATGCTACATTTTTTAATGGGTGTTCCTCTTAGAGTTTTTGTCTTGTGTTTTGCAGCATACAACTGCAATTCTACGCTAGCAATGGCAGGATAAATGCACGAAATGCATGAAAAATACTGAACTATCACATAAAACAAGGGTCTGTAATCATTTTTATTGAAAACATTTCAACATTAAGTATTTTCTAAGAGTAGACGTTGCTTTAAAATGCACAGTGCCCTCTTCTGGCAAGAGTGCAAATATATTTTGTTATTGTTCACTATTCTGGTTTAGTGAACAGTATATAGCCATGGTGGCGAACCTATGGCACGGGTGCCAGAGGCGGCACTCAGAGCCTTCTCTGTGGGCATGGGCACCGTCGCCCCAGTCCTAGGCCTTCAGCTGGGTTTTATAAAACCTTTTCGCTTTAGGCCTCCACCACCATGTGCAAAAAAAAAAAAAAAGTTCAATCAATCGATCAATTTCAAGATCTCGCAAAGTTGAAAATGATTGATTGAACTTTTTAGTCCCACCCAGTCTGCCGTTAACACCACAGCCATGCCCACCCAATGGGCCACACCCACCCAATGGGCCATGCCCAACCAGCACCCAATGATACATAAGTGGGTTTTGGGTTGCAGTTTGGGCAATCGGTCACTAAAAGGTTCACGATCACTGCCCTAGGTTGAATTTTCCTCCAATGCGATATTACCATGTATTTTACCAGGAAACAGGGCAGGCTAGAAAAGTCAGTGCCCTCCTAACCATACCCAAGAACTCCGTGTTTGTTGTCAATTTCCATTTTGCTCTATGAGTTCATGGTGACCTCACCCTAACCATAAGTGGAATTTTCCTCCTATGGGATTTTCCCATGTATTTTACCAGGAAATAGATAGATAGGGAAAGCTAGAAAAGTCAGTGCCCTCCTAACCATAATGAACCACTCCAAATTTCTTGGTGATGTCCATTTTTTTCTCCGAGTTCATGGTGACCTAACCCTAACCCTTTGTGTTCTATCCCAGCCTATTGCCGTCCTTGTTAAAGGCACAAGGACCAACCCCTGCTGATACAATAGGCTGGAAACGTTAAAACAAAACAAAATCCCTTTTATTTGGGTGACAATCCTGTCAATAAGTCCAAAACACAAACAGCAAACCTCAAGTTCAAAGGAAGGAAATAGTCCACAGGAACACGTTGCAAACAAG
>NW_015390249.1:17080-42185 GCF_001527695.2 Protobothrops mucrosquamatus | reverse complement strand
CTGACTCCTGCTCCTCACACAGCTGAGCTTCATCAGAAACACGACTGGAGGGGCCAGGCTCTTCATCAAGCCGTGAGTCTTGTAATTCATCAGAGCCTCCCTCTGACCCTGATGGCCCCTCAACAGCCTCCTCCACCTCCTCCTCAGATTCCTCAGACTCAGCTGTTGGGAACACAGGCTGGCACGGAATCACAACACTTTGTGGAATTTTCCTCCTAATGGATTTTCCCATATATTTAAGCAGGAAACATATATAGGGCAGCCTAAAAAGGTCAGTGCCCTCCTGACCATGCCAAAGCACTCCAAATTTATTGGCGATGTCCATTTTGCTCTCTGAGTTCATGGTGACCTAACTCTAACCCTAAGTGAAATTTTCCTCCAGTGGGATTTTCCCATGTATTTTACCAGGAAACATAGATAGGGCAGGCTAGAAAGGTCAGTGCGCTCCTAACCATACTCAAGTATTCCAAATTTGTTGGCGATGTTCATTTTGCTCTATGAGTTCATGTTTACCTAACCCTAACCCTAAATGGAATTTTCCTCCTAATGGATTTTCCCATGTATTTTACTAGGAAACATAGATAGGGCAGGCTAGAAAAGTCAGTGCCCTCCTAACCATACCCAAGCATTCCAAATTTGTTGGTGATGTCCATTTTCCTCTATGAGTTCACCCTAACCCTAAGTGGAATTTTCCTCCAAAGGGATTTTCTGATGTATTTTACCCGGAAACATAGAGAGGGCAGTTCAGAAAGGTCAGTGCCCTTCTAACCATACCCAAGTATTCCGAGTTTGTTGGCAATGTCCATTTTGCTCTATGACTTCATGGTGATCTAACCCTAACCCTAAGTGGAATTTTCTTCCAATGGGATTTTCCCATGTATCTTACCAGGAAACATAGATAGGGCAGTCTAGAAACGTCAGTGCCCTCCTAACCATACCCAAGTATTTTGAGTTTGTTGGCAATGTCCATTTTTCTGTATGAGTTCATGGTGACCTAACCCTAACCCTAAGTGGAATTTTCCTCCAATGGTATTTTCCCATGTATTTTACTAGGAAACATAGATAGGGCAGGCTAGAAAAGTCAGTGCGCTCCTAACCATACCCAAGCACTCCAAATTTGTTGGTGATGTCCATTTTGCTCTATGAGTTCATGTTGACCTAACCCTAACCCTAAGTGGAATTTTCCTCCAGTGGCATATTCCCATGTATTTTACCAGGAAACATAGATAGGGCAGGCTAGAAAAGTCAGTGCGCTCCTAATCATACTCAAGTATTCTAAATTGGTTGGCGATGTCCATTTTGCTCTATGAGTTCATGTTGACCTAACCCTAACCCTATGGTATATGAATAGATCAGATATTATGGAATTCATTAGTAAGACCCGTATTTCCCAATCTTTGTAGTGATTTCCCAATCATAGTGCACAGCTATATGGGACAGGATTCTTGTTTTCAAATAAAGGAATAGAATTAAATAGCAATTGCCTTAAAGGGAAAAAAATGTGTGTTTGTGCGGAGACTAAGCTATTGTACAGATAGATGTTGGATTTAGTTTCCTAGCTTTTATCTAGCTTCTGCTATACTCAAAATGTTTTATTCATTTCCCTGTCATATTTGTTCTTTTTAGGGTGTCAACAGACTTATCTTTGGCTAGCCAAAGGTACTAATTCCCCCCCCCCCCCAACCTACCAAAAGATCCCCGAGTAGGATTCTGGCAACTTCTATGTTGACTATAGACAGTCCTTCATTGAAAATGATACTTTAAATGATACACATATCTACAATTACAAAGCATAAACTATTGATTTTATAATCAGCTAGACCATATAGAAAAGCAAAAGTCATTTTAATTAACACTTGTTTCAACAAGATAAAGTGATTTTTAAAAGAGAAGCCTGAAGGCTGCTTGTAATCATTTACTTCAAAGGAAGTTCTGTTGAGTTTAATTATTCTGTTGAGTTCTGTATTGTATATTTGATTGCACTCTAAATCCATTATTCAACACAGTTACAATTTAGATATTGGCAAAAACTTGATATAAAGAGTCAGATTAGAGCATTTGGAGAATCTCAAAACTAACTAACCGGACATTTGGTATTTATTATTACTCATTTAATTTATTAGTCTCCCATCTTGCCACAAGGTGACTCTTTTTACTGTTTTAGTTCTTGCTTTTAAAAACAATACTACAGTCCAGACTTCCTGGACTCCCAGCTCCCAACTGAGGAGCAGGTGACAGCCTTAGATAGGAGAGCTTTTGCTCAGTTTCATGTTGTGTGCTACTTGTGCCCTTTCCTGACTTGGGGAGCCCTTCTTTCAGTCACTCATGCTCTGATCATCTCCAGTATGGAATACTGCAATACACTCTATATGGCGCTATTGTGTAAAGTATCTGGAAGTTGCAGTTGGTACAGAAAGCAGTGGGACAGGCAATTCTGGACCCCTTTAGAGCTGTGCATGTAATATCTCTGTGTGTGACCTGCATCCAGTGATGGTTTGCTTCTGGGTCCTATTTAACATGCTGGTTATGAATTTTAAAGTTCTTCATGGCATGGGCCCAGGCTACCTGAGAAACCTTCTTGTCCCCATTACATCAATTCATCTCATACAGGCAGACAGGAAGGACATGTTATGGATGCTGTTCACTAAAGAATTTCAACTGGTTGGTCTAGGAATAGGGCCTTCTATGGTAGGGCCCCTGCTCTAAGGAGCGTTTTGCTCTCTGAGATGTGGTTTCCCCTCCCCCTCTCTGGAGGAGTGTGGAGATCTGTCAGTTGGCAGATCCAAGTATGGTATGAAACCCAGAGGTTGTGGGTAGCTTGAGGTGACAAAAACACTGTCTATTTTTTTTGTAATTTTTTAAAATAGTTTTTTACTTGTAAATCACTCAGAATCACTTAGTGAGACAGGCAGTGTATAAATTTGATAAATAAATAACACATGCCATAAAAGCAAAAGCTATAATGACATATATTTTCTAGTTTCTCTCATTTAAGAGAGGAAACCAAGTGGTTAGGATGGATAGTCAATAAATGAATATTCTGCAACTGAAATAATTGAGTTTTTCTTGTTCACTTTTTATTAAGTTTCAGAATAGATTGAAATAAAATATGGGATTCAAATATCACAATTGTTTCCATCATATTGATTGATTGATTGATTGATTATGTACCATCAAATTGGTGTCAGTTCCTAGTGAACAAGTAGAGTCGTTCCATTACAATCTTGCTAATTATACATGTTAAATGTTTAAATCAATAGTTTGCTATTCTATGTTTGCTAATTAAATTACTGAATTCAGAACTTTTAGAATATCAAATTCATATGGAAGAAATTTGGCACATGATGATGTGGTACCACCAGCCACCAATTTACAATGGTTTAAAAGAGGATTAGGTACAGTAGATCCATAGAGAACAGATTGTTTGTTCGGTGGCATTCCTTTTCCCTTCCCTCTTTCTTTCTTTCTTTCTTTCTTTCTTTCTTTCTTTCTTTCTTTCTTTCCTTCCTTCCTTCCTTCCTTCCTTCCTTCTTTCGTTCATTTGTTCGTTCTTTCTTTTTACTCATCTGGGAATTGGTGTTCTGAGTTCCATAGGCCTTCAGTGATCTTCTACAGCTTCTATCATAAGGTTTTTCAGATACAAGAGATTAAATAAAATAAAGGGCAAACTGAAAAGATAAGGCCTACGGTATTCATTTTAAAAAGTTACCTTTTAAGGGATAGGGACTTTATAAAAGAGAAAATAATGATTTTTCAGTGGTGAATTTGCAGCATCTTCTACCAAACTTCACAAGGAAACATGCGAAAGGCTAGCAGGGATGCTAAGAATGATAAGCAACGCTCACCATAGGTCCCCTGATGGGCCTTGCAGCGATGATTCACCCAGTCTAGTACAGGGGTGTCAAACTGCCGGCCCGCGGGTCGGATGCATCACGAAGAAACTGCGCCCACCCCTTTGCCGGCAATGGGGAAAAAGTTCTGATATGTCACGAGTTTGATATGTCTGGTCTAGTACAACAAATCAAACCTTGAAGCTCAAGGCTCTTTCTTAGTGATTTCTTGGTGTTACTCTAGAAAATGCTGGGAGCTATACAGTGATCAATACATTTATGGTGATATTAGCAAAACAATCTGTCTTCTCTTTTGTAACCAGTTGAGAGGTTACAAAAAATTTTCATAGAGATTCCTATGGATATGTTTTATTTCTATGGATGAGTTTAGATACATAATTTCTTTGGCATAGGATAAAAAATAAATGTTGTAGAAAATTTATTGTACATGGCTTGAATTATGTTACACTTTTTTGCCATGATAACTCAGGCTGAGATTACTGAATAGGCAACAAACAAATTGGGAACTATCATTTGTCTTTAGTATGTAGGATAATGTTTTGGGCAAAATAAGAGACAGATAGCCTTGAAATGTATTTGATGAACAACCAGGTGAGAAGTCCACTTTTTCTTATATATCAAATCAAACTTGTGTGTTCATAAACCTATCTTCAGCAGCCTGTGCCTTTTCAATTGGGCAGCTGTATTGAAGAAATCTTTTACTCATTTATATAGGTATCATACACCTTTCTCAAATCAAGGAGTAGCACCTATATTCAGGTTTATTGAAAGAATGATTTATTGCATCCAGAGCAGCAACAAATTACACATTCTTTCTGCAAACAACTTTTCCTTGTGCTTTTATTACAGCCTACTACTTGATAAGATAGAAAAATGTGGGTTAGACAGCATCACCACCAGATGGATTCATAGCTGGCTGACTGGCCATACTGAGCATGTGGTCCTCAATGGAACTGCATATACATGGAGGGAAGTGTGTAGTGGGGTGCCCCAAGGCTCTGTTCTGGGCCCAGTGCTATTCAACATGTTCATCAACAATTTAGATGAAGGGATAGATGGGGAACTCATCAAATTTGCAGATGACACCAAGCTGGCAGGAATTGCCAACACTCCAGAAGATAGGCTTAAGATACAGGAGGTTCTTGACAGACTTGAACATTGGGTGCTATCTAACAAAATGAAATTCAATGGTGAAAAAAGTAAGGTTCTACATTTAGGCAAGAAAAACCAAATGCACAGGTATAGTATAGGTGGTACCTTGTTCAATAGTAGCAACTGTGAAAGGGATCTTGGAGTCCTAGTGGACAATGACTTAAATATGAACCAGCAATGTGCTGCAGCTGCTAAAAAAGCCAACACAGTGCTAGGCTATATTAACAGAGGGATAGAATCAAGATCATGTGAAGTGTTAATACCATTTTATAATGCTTTGGTAAGGCCACACTTGAAATACTGCATCCAGTTTTGGTCACCACAATATAAAATAGATGTTGAGACTCTAGAGAGAATACAGAAGCTAAAACGTATAAAGAATGTTTGCTGGAATTAGGTATGTCTAGTTTAATGAAGAGAAGGACTAGAGGTGACATGAAAGCAGCGCTCCAATATCTCAGGGGAGTCAAGCTATTCTCCAAAGCGCCTGAAGACAGGACCAGAAGCAACGGATGGAAATTAATCAAGGAGAGAAGCAACCTAGAACTAAGGAGAAACTTCCTGACAGTGAGAACAATTAACCAGTGGAACAACCTGCTCCAGAAGCGGTGAATGCTCCAACACTGGAAGTTTTTAAGAAGAGACTGGACAGCCATTTGTCTGAAATGGTATAGGATTTCCTGCCTGAGCAGGGGGTTGGACTAGATGACCTCCAAGATGCCTTCCAACTCTATTGTTGTTGTTGTTGTTGTTGTTGTTGTTATGATTATGATTATGATTATGATTATGATTATGATTATGATTATGATTATGATTATTATGATTATTATGATTATTATGATTATTATGATTATTACAGGAAAAATCAAAGGTATAAGTACAGATTAGGCGAGACCTGGCTCAAAAACAGTAACTGTGAGAGGGACCTTGGAATCCTAGTGGACGATCACTTGACTATGAGCTAGCAGTGTGCAGCAGCAGCCAAAAAAGCTAATACAATCCTGGGTTGTATGAACAGATTCATAGAATCAAGATCATGTGAAGTAGTAGTACTGCTTTATAAAACCCTAGTAAGACCACATCTGGGATACTGCAACCAATTTTGGTCACCGTACTACAAAAAAGATGTTGAGACTTTGGAAAAAGTTCAGAGAAAAGCAACTAAAATTATCAAAGAGACTAAAACATATGAAGAACCTGGGTTTGGCTAGTCTAAAGAAAAGAAGAAACAGGAGGGACATGATAGCAGTATTCCAGTATTTGAGGGGCTGCCACAGAGAAGAGGGCATCAAACTATTATCCAAAGCACCAGAGGGCAGGACAAGAAACAATGGTTGGAAACTGACCAGAGAGAGAAGCAACCTGGAATTAAGGAGAAACTTCCTAACAGTGAGGACAATTAACCAGTGGAACAGCTTGCCTCCAGAAATCATCACTTTTTAAAGAAGAGACTAGAAAGTCACTTGTCTGAAATGGTATAGGTTCTCCTGCTTGAGCAGGGGGCTGGACTAGAAGACCTCCAAGGTCCCTTCCAGCTCTATTCTACTCCTATTCCTAAAAATCTCCCCTCATACTGTATAAACTTCTTATACTTAAAAGAATGTTTTCTTAGGGCAATTCAGAATTTTCTAAAGAATATTGATCTTTTGCTATGGCTGATTAAAGTTGAGTCCTGAGAGATGCATTGTTATTATTACTTGCCTAAATTATGTATAATCTAATAGTCTGAATTTCAGTAATGCTGCTAAAATCTGAGTGTGCTAATGTTTACCCTTGATAAGAATAAGCTCTGAAAGGAGCCAGAATGTATGATCCATGCTTAGGTGGAAACAGTTCCAGGGAAGGATTTGTGGAACATATTTACAATGGTTGCATCATCCCAGGGTCACATGATTACCACTGGCAACCTTTCCAGGGGAGCAAAGTCAAAAGAAGATTCATTTAACAACTGCACGAGTCACTTAACAATTGCAGTGATTTGCTTGATATCCATGGCAAGAAAAGGTTGCAGTATTGCCTGTAACTCTGTTAACAAGCGTCCTGCTTGGCAGTGAAAATTCTGCCCCCTAAATGTTGTCATATGTTGAGGATTGCCTGTAATAAGAGCTTCAAATGTCCTGAACACAATAATTTCATAAAGCATGCTGCCTTTACTGTAAGTGTTCAGATGCTGAATGCTTCTTGTTAATTTCCTTGTAACAGGTATGCAAACATCATTTGCACCACTCTATTCTATGCTTGGACTTTCCTTAGCTACTTAGAAAATTTATTCATTTATTTATTTCCTGCCTTTATTATTTTTACAAATAATTCAAGGCAGCGAGCTTATCCAACACACCCTCCTCCTATTTTCCCTTAACAACAACACAGTGAGGTAGAATTGGGCTGGCTTTCATAGCTTAGGTGAGACTAGAACTCACTGTCTCCTGGTTTCTAGCTTGGTGCCTTAATCACTAGACCAGGGGTAAGCAACCTTGGCTCTTTTATGACTCGTGGACTTCAACTCCCAGAATTCCTGAGCCAGCATGGCTGGCTCAGGAATTCTGGGAGTTGAAGTCCACGAGTCATAAAAGAGCCAAGGTTGCCTACCCCTGCACTAGACCAAACTGTTCCCAAATTGTTTCCTCTTTAGAACTTTTTTAAATTGCTTCCCAATTTTTCTCTGCAATCTAAAAACTATCTAAGAAGGTTACGATATTTTACTCGCTGCTGAAATATTTATAAAACCAAATATGCTTATATCATGAATGGGACTAGCAAGAATTTGAATTTAACATATTCGCCTCATCCTGCATTCTGGATTAATATACTTTCCCCCATGGATTATGCTTTCATTAGTTCCTGATGTTACATTTGCTTTATTTTCTTCATTTATTCTGCTTTTAATGACACGATCATTTTATAGAGTGCTTCTACTGTTTCCCATGACTAAATTGATTCTTTTTAATGTAGTCTTAATTAAATGGATAGTGTCCATTAATGATATTAGTTTTAATTTGCTTGGATTTTATACTTTTGTTCAGGGCTTTTTTTCTCATAGGACCCCCAGAACGGAGTTCCGGCACCTTTTTTGGATGGAACCTTGTAGGGTAGGCAAGGCGGGTTGTATGACGTGTGTGAGTTCCGGCACCTTTTTTTTTTTTTTTTAGAAAAAAAGCACTGCTTTTGTTTCTGACTTTACTGTACCTCACTCGAAGTCTGTTAACATTAGAGTCAGCTATAAGAGATTAGTTTGCTAGAACTGTCTAGGATGAAGGGATACACAAATGCAGCTTTCACACTTAGACTGGGGAACGTTGATTTACTGCTTGACTTCCCATATTTTTTGGTTCATTTCCTAGTTTGTTATAATCCTGTCTTTGGCCTTAATGTTGGGCTTGCTTTTTGACCTGTCTCCTAATTCAATATCTAGGCTACAGACCCTGTTTCTTAGTTTGTAGTTCCTTTCAGAAGACAGCCAAGAGCACAGCAGTCCAATGAGCACTTTGGCCAGCCAGTCTTAGAAGACTAGTATTAAATGCTGTCAAGAAATCTAGGTTCAGTATAAATGGCGACACATTTCCCAAAAAAGACCTTAGGCCAAATAAACCAAATAAGGTAAACCAAATAAGCTGAGGTAAACCAAATAAGCCATCCCTGCTTGGTGCCCTTCAGATACTTCAATACATCAACACTTGAGGATTTTCCTCTAGAGTGGAAGATTTAAAATGAACTGAAATTGTCTATCCCATGAAGAATTGTGTATTCTTCCATGAATAAGAAAACAGTAGTTCATTTTCATAATAATTGTCTTCTACAAACCCTTTTAACTGAAAAGCAGCATTCAGAATTCAAATATATTAATAGTAATAATAGGTGAGCAACGGTTGTTCAGTTCCTAGTGAGAAAATAAAAGATACAAGAGATTTTCCTACTGACTGTGAATATGAGTGACCGAAACAATGTGGCTTTCATTACAGAGGGCTCTGGGGTTACAAAATTGGTATGAATGTATATCCCCTCAGTGATGTCTAAAAGATATGAAGTTTTAGAAGTGATGAGGGAAGGAAGAGTCTGAAAGGGTGTTGCAGGTTAATGAATCTAATGTGCTGTGAAAGATGTCTTCCTTCAATTTGTCGCCATTCACTGAGCTTGCAGTAGACACCTGAGCCATATCCTTCAAGAACAATCATTTTCAATGTAAGAACTCAATTTACTCATCCTGTGTTCTGACATTTATAGAACCCCATAGTATTTCACTTTTCTGGAAGGAAGGTATGCTAAGCATGCAAATTTGACAAAAGCAAAAGGTAGTTATAAAAGAAAATGGCCAAGCTGGATTTTTTTTTAAATGAGAACATGCACTAAAAATAAATTGGAAATGAACAATGGACAATATATTCCATTTATAGGCAGCTTGGCAAATTATTAAGCAAAACATGTCCTGTACCAGCAACTGCACATATCATTCTTGAAAAGATTTATATGCTGTCTTTATTTTGTAGAACACAATGCAGGATACGTAGTGTTCCCTCTTCATATTTTTCCCCAAGCAACAACTCCTGTAGGTGGGTTGGTCTGAGAGAGAATGATTGTCAAAAATTATCCAACTAGCTTGCATGCCTAAGGGAGGACTACAACTCACAATCTTATCGTTTCTACTCCAACACCTTATCCACTATGCCAAACTGGCTCTTTTATATTAGCACAGAAACCAACAATGTGATACCCCTTTAATTTTGAANNNNTTATTATTATTATTATTATTATTATTATTATTATTATTATTATTATTATTATTATTATTATTATTATTATTATTATTATTATTATTCCTAACAAATAAAATCATTGTTTTATATCAGAATTTTTGGTTTTATTTTGTTGTTTTTCTGTGCCACCATGAAATAGTGTGTGATAATATTTTGGGCTAGAAAAGATGGTTAAGTCCACACTAACATCAAGTGTGGTTTACAATTTTTTTTTTCTTAGATTGCATGAATGTATAAAGTATATCTCAGATTTTGAGATTGTGAGAAATTTAGATTAGGAAGGGAAAGAGTTGAAGCCAATCCTGCATGAGAATCATGCATGCATGCATGCACATGCACGCATGCACAAATACACACACACACACACTACTGTATACTTATAATATACATCCAAAAATATAATGTTGTGTTTTTTTGTCTAGTCATTTAGACAATCTCTAGCATATGTTCTTTCCAAGTGTTATTTCTACCCAGTCTTTGTTGTTGCTCTCTGGATGGTCTTCTGGTATAGCCTATTATATGGAGTGCTACTTTTATATATTACATAAATACTTTCTTTACTTTCTTTCTTTGCTTGGTCTCCTAGGGATGGACAAGTAGCATGGAATTATTCCATTGGTGCTGGCTCCTGCAATCTCCTCGCACCTAAAAAAACTTCAGGGAGACTCTCCTCTGCTTTATCACTCACCTATAAGAACTAGCAATTTTCTCCCAGTAATCTACAAGCCAGCTAGCCAGCATTATTTTCATTTATAATAATTATCATATTTTTATTGTTGGGCTTTTAGAACAGAGACACAGACTATCATCATCAGATATCTCCCTTTGCCATTGCAGTATCCTTCTATCACGAAAGGTTTCTATGTTCTATCAGATATTGAGAAATCCAATAGAAACAAGAAATAATAATGATGATGATGATGATGATGATGATGATGATGATGATGATGATGATGATGATGATGATAAAGTTGGAAGGGACCTTGGAGGTCATCTAGTCCAACCCCCTGCTGAGGCAGGAAACCCTATACCATTTCAGACAAATGGCTGTCCAGTTTCTTCTTAAAAACTTCCAGTGTTGGCGCATTCATCGCTTCTGGAGGCAGGTTGTTCCACTGGTTAATTGTTCTAACTGTCAGGAAGTTTCTCCTTAGTTCTAGATTGCTTCTCTCTTTGGTTAGTTTCCACCTGTTGCTTCTTGTCCTGCCTTCAGGCGCTTTGAAAAATAGCTTGACTCCCTCTTCTTTATGGCAACCCCTGAGATATTGGAACACTGCTATCATGTCCCCCCTCGTCCTTCTCTTCATTAAACTAGACATACCCAATTCCAGCAGCCATTCCTTATATGCTTTACCCTCTAGTCCCCTAATCATCTTTGTTGCTCTTCTCTGTACTCTTTCTAGAGTCACCAAGAATAAAGTCTAAAAATCAAATTAACATTATTTGTGAATGCCTGGAAAACTTCCTATTGTTATTTTGGTGCCAAGATATGAGACCAAGCTACTTTACATTTGAATAATGGTTCAGCTTTAGTAAAGGGTAATAAATAAAATAGCCAAGAGGATGCGGAGGAGGAGGAGGAAACATGCTAATGTTTCCCTATAATAAAATGTTTGATTTTTCTGGCTACTGCTGGATAGCTTTGGGGATAAAATATACAATGCAGGATAGCTTTGGGGATATAAAAAAAAGACTGGTTTATGCTAGTCTATTAAATATGCCTACAGCAACAGTTTGTAATACATACTCTTTACCTTTTTATCAGTCTTGGCTTTTTGAGAAGATATAATAATAATCCTGTAATGCAGCACTGTATTAAAGATGAAGCAGTACTATTCCGCTGCCCTTGTTCTAACCCATATGAACGAACAGAATGGATTTACATAAACAGCCACAGCTCAATAATTCATACAAGTTATTCTGATCCATAATAACATTAGGAAGAATCTCTGTGCTGATGTGTATATGTGTCCACAAAAGATGGGTCTAGAATAAATTATCTGCTTTTATATACTTTTTTTTGTTATTCCTATTCAAATTGCCTGTTTTTCTGTCACATAGATCTTGGCTAATACATGCATGTAGAATACCAAAACATTATACACTAATTCTTTTTTTGTGCTTTTATTTTTCTAGGTGAAAATAATCTGGGATGGTCCAGAGTCCCAAGTCCTGAATTTTATTAAGATATCACAGTACTGATAGCTGATTTCTTTAGAAGAAAATATGATGGAAATCTTTTAGACCGCCTTCAGATTCTGAGATGTGTTGTATTCCTAATATATGTTATGGCTGATGTCCTTTTATCTCCATAGGAAAATAAAGGACCAGGGCAAGTACAATATATACGGAATATTTTTACAAGTAGTCCTCAATTTACAACCATTGAGCCCAACATTTAGTTTGCTAAGTGAGACATTTGTCTCAGGATGCTAAGAGAGACATTTTGTCCCATTTTACAACTTTTCTTGCCACAGTTGTTAAGTGAATCATTGCAGATGTTCAGATAGTAACGTGCTTGTTAAGTGAATCCGGCTTCCCCCTTTGACTTTGCTTGTCAGAGGGTCACAAAAGTTGATCACATGACCATGGAACACCGCAACCATCATAAATATAAACCAGTTGCCAAGCACTTGAATTTTGGTCACATGACCAAGGGGATGCTGCAACGGTCCTAAGTGTGAAAAACAGTCCTAAGTTTTTATTTTGTTAGCCGCCCAGAGATCCTTTTGGAAGATGGGCAGCAATATACATTAGTTTAATAAATAAAATAATGTAAAGGATGACCACCACAAACAGCATTAAAAATTGTCTATCAAACATCTAATGATCTTCCCATACCAGCCAAAGCTATGGGATTCTTGATAGTTGCCATCCTATGGCTAGCCATGCTCAAATCTACTTAGCTTCAGAACCACCTGCTAAACCAAAGTATGGGGATCATATGATGCCTATACTAAAATGTCAATACTAACTAATGGGTGCCTACCTGGCACAGTTAAAGTCATATATATCTTTGGGCCTGTTTATCATGGGATAATATCTGCCACTACGAACCTGGTCAGTTACTTCAGTTAACTGGAGAAGGCCCTCTAAAGAACATATTTGGTGCCAGAAACTGGTTATTGGATACGTGGGAAAGGGCTTCCATCTGTGCATCTCCCTTCTCCCTAAGGAAATCCGTAGACCTGCATTTGTCAACTATTTAGGGAGATGGAAAAATCCCTTTTCTTTTCCAGGGCTTTTGATTGTTAATTATTCTAATGACTTAAGTATTTCTTTTCAGTTGTGTGAATGCTACTTTTTATATTTTGTATTTTTTTTTAAAAAAAAATGGTGGTCAGGTGCTTTGGGTATTAGAATAACCAGGAAGGGCCTAAATTCAATAATAAATTATTACAAAAAGTAGCACCCTGCTCCCCCCCCCAAGAATTCTTACATAACTGGGGTGGATTTATATTAACAGGGGAGAATATTGGAAGCACTGCTGCTGAAACAGCCTTTCTGTCAGTTATTGGGAGAGGGATCTATCATAGATAACACTCAATACAATTATAAGGCTCAAAGTTCTGGTAATTTGATTTTGAGCCATTTTGGGTTTTCAAGTTCAGACTCATGAAATGAACATGTTAGTAAAAATTCATGTTCACTCAGTGCTAACATTGTGCGATCCATGTGCTGGTATCAATTATGCAATCACGTTTATTCCAATGTAATCATATATTTTACTACAAAAAACTAAAAATTTGATGGTGTTTAATATTTCTTACGATCGACAAGTTTTAAAAGCAAAGTCTGACTACTTCCTTAGATAACACGTTGTTTGGGAAAATATTATAGCAAGGCCAGCAGGGGGCACTCACAGATTATTTTGAATGCTTGGTAAAAGAACGGGCTAAATCGAAATAACTATTGTAGTCTCCCTTTAATTCTTTGTCGGTAAATTTAAATTTAACACACAAATAGTCTGTCGCAGAAGCAACTGCCTGTGAAGGCTCCTAGATTGGGGCTGAGAGGCGAAAGTGGCGGCAGTAAGCTCCGTCCCATATATGGGTAGACCAGGTTGCCCTGATAGACTGGTCTCGCCGGAAAACACTTAACGGGCTAAATTCAGCATCCCATAGACAAATTGTGGAGTGCATTGTGTGAATCTTTAAAACAGTTCAGCTGATACCAAAAATAAATAAATAAATACATCTTTTCACTCCTATCCGTTCTCATTACTTTTTGTGCTATAACATTAAGCATAAATTTTATTCAATAATAAATTGTGAATCATATCTTTGACAATAATTGTATGGCCACATAAATGTGGTTTAGATTTAAGTGTCTGCATAAACTATTACTCCTGCTTCACCTGCTCTTGTTTCTGGCAAATAATTGTTCACCCCTTCCTAAAACAGAGGGAATGTTTTTTTCTCTCTCTAAGGATTTTATCCTTTCCTGATAGTCATAGTGGGGAGTGTTTTGCAGGGTCTCCCAGTGTATAGCAACAGATGGTTCTTGACCTCTTTCAAAAAATGTCTACATTTAGAATTTAAAGTGTTTAATCCTTATTTCAGGGATGGACAAATGTTTTAAAAAACCAAAACCAAAACATGTTTTAGCTTTATTGGTATACTACAATGCTAAGTACTGAAGAACTCTGTAGCCAAACTTGCATAGTCAGAACAATATTTGTTATTTAACCATTTAATATTATAGGAATCAAAGCAAATATACAAATATGGTACAATTCAGTTCTAAACACATTTAAACATCATAAAAACTGCATTAAAAAGCAGAAAATATAATGACAATGTGAAATCACAGATAGGCAGGTCCAAGGAGAAAAGCTTCTGCACAGGACTATTGGCTTTCCAGCCATTTTAAGATTTTAAAGATAAGTACCAAAACTTAGGAACCAATAGTCAGCTCACATGGCTTCTCCAAGAATGGATGTATTACAATTTTGCTTTGCTATACTACTTTTTGGTTTCCTTTAAGAGTGGCCTCATAGACAACACATTATATTACTTCATTGTTGCCACACCTGCCCTCTGGAAAAAGATCCCTCTTCCAGATTCTGATGTTCCATTCTGTTGTTATTTTGGCAAGGGAGAATCCTTGTGCTATTTACACTTTATGTTTTATTGATTGCATTGTACTTTGTTTGATTTTTGGGAGTTATCCAGAATCACTGGATTTTTTTGGCTTTTTGGCTGCTGCTCAAGAAGCAGAAGGCAGTCACAGCCAGCAGGGTCTTAATTCACCATCTATCTTGCATGCCAATTATATGTTTTCTGAGTCAAGAAGCCCTTCTGTACTCTAGTAAATTAACTCCTGTTTAGATGATTGAATGACACTTGAAGACCACTCAGAAGGTACAATTGGTCCAATATGTAGCTATACAATTGTTATGGTTGCATTGTATCTCATATATGTAATACCATTGCACTGTGTGCTACATTGGCTAGGGGGGGTGGACTTCTGGAGATGTTGGTTGCTACCTATAAAAGCCTTCATCGGTCACCTCCTGGTTACTTATCAGATAGAATGTTGTTTTGGCCTGACCCATAAGATATGAAAGAATTAATAAACTCCTGGTTGCAGCTGTAAAACACTGTCATCCTAGGTGATTTAGATGTGCTTTCTTGATAGCTGCTTGTGAACAGTGTGCCCCTTGAGATTTGTATGATTTCAGCTCTGTGGAGCGTTCACAAAGTCATAAAAGCCTGGTTCTTTTGTCAGGTCCTGTGGTATGATGAAAATAGTTTAGGGGGGAATTTGTGTTGTTTTGCTCCTTAATATGCATCATGTACTCCTCTGATTTTGTTTTATTTATCTGTTGTTTTAACCTTATGGTATAAGCTAGCTAGAGTTCCCCAATAATGGAGGTAAGATACAATACATACTATATTAATGTAATGTAATGTAATGTAATGTAATGTAATGTAATGTAATGTAATGTAATGTAATGTAATGTAATGTAATGTAATAATGTATTTTGTATTTCCTTCTCCCCAATATTTCTGTAAGGACCTGTCCCAGCTGGTCCCTCAGGAAAGCAAAACTCTTGACTCCATTGAGGTTAATCAAAAGAACTTTTACTGAGAGAAAGTGAATGCAGAAAAGTCAGGCGGAATCTGAAGGTCCTGTGTGAAGTACAAAGCAATTCTTTTGTTTCCCCAAACCCAGCTCCCTCTAATCAGTCTACCAGCAGCCAATGTGATGCCACAAGGTTGTTTTGAGAATGCTGAGGTGCTGGGTAGATAATAGGTCATCCTCAGGGCACAACGGCCTTGGAACCAGGCTGGAACTGGCTGGGAAGGAGTCTGTTTTGTCTCCAATGACAATTCCCCTTCCCTAATTCCCAAGCAGTTACAGCAAAAGCAAAAGCATGTGAAGAATGCCAGTAGCCTTTCTCCACCTCACCCCACCCCCCCTTTAACAGAATGGCAGGACACCAGCATGGTGGACCTGACAATTTATTGCTAGAAAGGGGGGGGGGAGAACAATGTCTTTCATCTGCTTAATCACTTTATCAATGCTGCATTATCTGTGGAGCATTCTTGATGAATTACATACCCATGATAGAAAGAAAAAAAATCAGATATTTCCATTACAGGTCAGCTGTAAAAAGCCCAATCAATATATGATGGACGTTTTAAGAAGCAGTTGGGTTCCTTCAGAAAATGCAAACTAAATTCTCATATTTTGAGGTTGAGGAGAGGGGAATGTAACTACCTGTTCTAAACAAAGTTCTTCCTTTTTAAAAAATCTATTCACCTGTTGTGGTGCCAATGTAGAAGATCATTGTTATTTCAAGGAGTTGAATAACATATTTTGGTTTCACCTTCATATTAAGGAAAGTGTAGAAGTTTAAAGCTCATTCTGAGCTCACCTGCTTGTTTTTAATAGTCTCCTGACGATAGCAGGAGCATGAAGTCATGGTGCCATGTTTTGATAAAAATCTTGGAGTTCCTGTTCTAATAAAGGGGGATATTGGAAGCTAAGGGTTGAAATGAAAGGTTCTTGGTGTTCTCTGAGCTTGGTTGTTTTCTTGCAGATGTTTCATTACCTAAACTAGATAATGAAGACTACCATTGATGATGTTACCTAGTTTGGGTAAACGAAACTACCAGGCCCAGAGAACACCAAGGACCCCTCAGTTCCAGTATTTTGTTGGGAGCTTCTGTATGGAACCTATCACTGGCTATTGTAGAAATTAGCTGTCCTTGGGATATCTCTGCTGTCTTTATTATGGAACTCCTGACAGCTTGTAAGAAATCTGGGTATCATCTTGCTTGGTATGCATGCTTTTTATGTCATGCTTTTAAATCCGTTTACTTGATAATAAAGTTTAAAATCCCTTTATTCACTGGAGTGCCCATTTTGTCCAGATTCAAAAGAACCAAGTATCTGGCACCGGATCAGTGCCCTGACACTTGGCAAAACACCTGTGCAGGTAGTTCACAATAAGCTTATAGTCTAGAGGATTTCTGGTCTCTGCCTGTGCTGCTGGCTATGAGGCACATGAAGAGTTATTAATGGCAACAGATTACTCTATAAAGTTTATGATCATAGTCCTGCTGATACAAGCAAATACTTTCCATTATATTAATGTCTCATTTAAATAACACAGTGCCAAGAGCTAACTCTGTGTAGAATTTTATCATAAAGGGGAGAAGAAGAGAAGATGGGATTTCCACAACAACCACTGACAAACTGTTAATAAAAGGTCACCTGACATTTAAGATTCGACTGAATACCCGTCCCTTTTATAAGCAATGATTAAGTTTATCATTTTTTTCTCATGCAGTAATAAAGTCAGAAATTACATGGGTTTAGGTTGAATGCTTTTCCAAATCAAACAGAAGAAAAGATTAAAGTGAATTAAAGTTAGGAAATGTTCCAAGTCATCTAAGCAAATGCTGCATGCCAGCATGACATTTCTTCCTAGGTGGCCTGCAAAAATTTATCTGCTGAGCTGATTAGCTGTTTCTCTCAGAAAGCACAGATGCAGAACTAGTCAAATTCCCTTCCAAGCCAGTCACCTTATCACAAGCTGTCTGACAAAATACCTAATCAAGGCCACTGATTCCCTGTGATCCCAGAAAAAATGGAAATTACTACACTGAACAATCTATGCATGCTGCATGAAATGCCATGCAGAAATTACTTACATTGTAGTCTTTGTTCTATGGTTCTTATCTAAGGAGCATAATATTTTCCCTCCATTCCGGAATTAATAGAAGAAATGGGTAAAGTTTTGTCTTAGTTATAAAATGAAAAAAAGGAAGCAGGATTCAAGACAAGAGTTTTCTCACTAACAGCTTAAAAAAAAAGCTGTGAACGTTTTAATTGGAAAGTATAGAGTGGGACAGATTACATTGTTCCATTAGTGAAGCTTAAATATCAAGCCCCCCCCCCAAGTTTTGCAACTCCCACTAACTGCATATAAATGTTTGTTAAAACTGATTGGCCAATCCTTCCTTCCTAGAAGTACTTTTGATTTCCCATTGTAGCCTGGAACTCTCACTCTGAAGCTCCTGTCCTGAACATAAATGCAATTTTAAAAGTTTAAATAAATTACATATAAGATGAATAGGTAGATATGTTGCATGCTAAACTTTGTCAAATTTCTTTTGTTATCTTTAAAATAGGAACATCTGTGAATATCTATCTATCTATCTATCTATCTATCTATCTATCTATCTATCTATCTATCTATCTATCTATCTATCTCACTTAGACAGTGCTTCACAGTCCTCTCTAAGCAGTTTACAGAGTCAGCATATTATTTCCAACAATCTAGGTCCTCATTTTACCGACCTTGGAAGTATGGAAGGCTGAGTCAACCTTGAGCTGGTGAGACTCGAACTGCTAACTGCTGGCAACCGGTAGTCAGCAGAAGTAACCTGCAATGCTGCATTCTAACCACTGCACCACTACAGCTCTGCCTGCCTGCCTGCCTGCCTGCCTGCCTGCCTGCCTGCCTGCCTGCCTGCCTGCCTATCTATCTATCTATCTATCTATCTATCTATCTATCTATCTATCTATCTATCTATCTATCTATCTATCTATCTATCTATCTATCTATCTATCTATCTATTTCAGTGTTTCTCAGTCTCAGTCACCAAGATATATGACTTCAACTCCCAGAATTCTTGAAATTGAAATCCACAGATCTTAAAATTACTGAATTTTGATTGTTGATCTATCTGTTTAGATACATATAATACAATCTGGAAGTATTGGATGTCTTAAGAATTGATGCTGCCTTTATATTGGTGAGATTGGGGAAATTAATGTAAGCAATTATGTTTCACCAAAACCAGATTGTAGTTATTCAGAAATGGGATGGGAATTGATTTGTTAAAAAAAAAAATCTTAGAACTAGCCATTACCTTGTTTGTGAGTCCTTGTTTTAGATGTTGCATTGTTCACACTAGCTAGCAATTTGTATGAGGTTATACATGTGATTAATTTATAATAAATCAAACATTATGATCTATATGAGGTCATATCCCCATATGATCTCTTACTTATGTGTAAAAACAGCAAATGTCTATTCATAAATAAATCCTATTTAGTTTAATGAAGTTTGCACTCTTTAATGGGGTATATAGCCCTCTTAGTAATATTCAAATAACTCATTCAGGAGGAAGTTAATGCAGAAATAATTTTGATATGCAAGAACCCGAGGTTTAGATTGTTTAACCTGTTTCAAGTTAGAGGAAATGAATGAACAGAAGGTTCTGTAAATGGCAGATGAGATTATTAAAAGCACAGGCTTCACAAAATAGCAAATTATAATGATTGATTATGAAGGCAATAAAAGCATCTGGAAGACTCAATTAGGCAGTGTAGTCAAATAAGGGTTTTTCTATTCTTTTGATGTTATAAAATGTGGCACTCAGAGGAAACGATCAGCAATATAAACAACAATTTTGTTTTTTAAAAAGTGCTTATTGAACATACAGTGCAAATTTGCATCCTATAGTATATACAGTATAGAGATCTGATTTGTGACCTTGCTAGTTGATCGTATGGTTGTTAGTCAGTGGTATGGCAGTTTAATATTACATCATATGAGCAACATACAAATATGATCACTGTTCACAGGATTGCTTTTGCATTGCTCCAGCCCTCTAGCTAACAGAAATAATAATAATAATAATAATAATAATAATAATAATCATCATAATCATAATCATAATCATAATCATAATCATAATCATAATCATAATCATAATCATAATAAAAAAGTGTGATTATGGATGAAACGTGTAACAGTGGTATCCATTGTCATTGGAACTATGTACTGGGAACTATGTCCAAAAACTTTGCAAAATACATCAAGAAACTGCAGCTTCCTGCAATAACTCCAGCAATGTTACAAAAAACTGCGCTACTCGGAACATCTTATATTTTAAGGAGATACCTGGTTGACACCTAGGATGCTGGTAGCAACCCGTGTCAACCATCAGCGCCAGCCAATTTGAATGTTCAGTTGACTGAGGTTCATGTTTAATGAATAAAAGATAATAATAATAATAATAATAATAATAATAATAATAATAATAATAATAATAGTAGTAGTAGTAGTAGTAGTAACTACAGCTTCCTGACACATCTTGAAGTATATAAGATTCCTGGAAGTCTCCTATCCTAATCAGTTCATGGACCTAGAGTAATAAGATCCAGAGACTTGGAGAAACATGCCAACTATATACAAATATGAATGCTCTAATTGGTTTAGAGTATAAATGGTGAGGGAACTGAACATTAATGATGCTCAGTCATCTCTCTCTCTCTCTCTCTCTCTCTCTCTCTCTCTCTCTCTCTCTCTCTCTCTCTCTCTCTCTCTCTCTTCTCTCTCTCTCTCTCTCTCCCTTTTCCAGGTTTTACAACATGAAAACTGGGTGCAATGCTTTAGAAAGATGGAAGAAATTATGTTATGTTATAACAATTGTTTCATTGTTGTATTTGGTTATTTATTACAAATTAAAGAACAGTCTGCAACTCACAAGAAAATAAAGTTACAGCTATTACGTGCAATGCGGAAGCCAGCGTTAACAAAAGCTGTGATTTTAAAGCTGCAGAAACAGCTGAATGTGTTTCGACCTCCCGTTTAGTAATGGTCATTTCACTCTGAATTATAGGGTTCTATCTATTGCTTTACTCTTCTCAAATAAGAAAAAAAAATCATAGGAAAGTCTTAAGAATAATAGGAAACTACATATTCATTCAGGCATTGTTCACATGCATGGTTCTGTGTATCATGCACACATTTATACATGTGTTTATATGTGCATGCACACACTTGCTCTAATATGAAGCTGCAGAATTTTTTTTAAAAAAGGCCATTCCAAATATCCCTTTGATTTAGGGATTGAAAATAAGAAATTTTGAATATTGCCTTTGGATAGTTATATTAATCAATACAACTTTCATTTCTAATAACATTTGCTTAAAAGATACCCCAGTGAGAGATGGCTAGTATTTATTGTCATCTGCAGAATTTAGGCAAGAATTTGCTTAGTATAATCCAGTAAAGGAGGGGCATGGACATAACAGCTGCTTTGTTGGCCTGGAATACATTTATTTAATGAGACACTTGAGATCAAATCCCAATTGATATCCATTTAATTGGATGTGTGTGTGAGAGTGAGTGAGTGAGTGAGTGAGTGAGTGAGTGAGTGAGAGAGAGAGAGAGAGAGAGAGAGAGAGAGAGAGAGAGAGAGAGAGAGAGAGAGAGAGAGAGAGAGAGAGAGAGAGAGAGAGAGAGAGAAATGGAGGGGTGGAGACCCATGCACCAAACACAATGTTTTAGTAATTAATGTTTTTTTTCAGAATGTTACAGTACCTATGAATATTCAAAGGTGACAAATGAGAAAAAAAGTATTTAAAAGAAAATGGCAATCAAACCAAATAAAACATTTAATGTAATTTATATAATTAATTGCATATGGGGCCTGACACTGAGTCTGCAAATCTACGGGTATATGAATACATGGGTAATATTAAATTCAATGACAATAAAAATTAATAAGTCAATAGAGGTATATATTATTTCCCAGAGCGATGAGAAGCAGAGATGGTCAAACTGACCATTTTATCCAAAGATGAGAATACATTTAAGCTAGCTTCCAGATTTTGAAACTGCTTCCAGATTTTGTGTTTGCAGTGAAAAAGAAAATGAAAACTTGATTTTGTTTTTGTTAATTAGATAGATTTATTGTTATAGAAATGGTTTGTACATACTGTTGTGTAAAAGCAAAAAGTTGTGACTGTAATGTTGTTATCTTCTACTGTGCTAAAGAGAGTCGAACGTTGGTGCCTTTTTCTTTTCTTTTCTCACACTATCTTTTTTTCTTTTCCCTTCCCCTTTTTTCTAGTTTTCTAATACTTTTTAAATCTTTCTTTGCATTTTATATTTTGATAAACTAATAAAAAATATTAGAATATTAAATTCAATGAAAATTATATCCTGAAGTTGAAACTCAAATACTTGGGCCACCTAATGAGAAGGAAGGACTCACTGGAGAAGAGCCTGATGCTGGGAAAGATTGAGGGCAATAGAAGAAGGGGACAACAGAGAATGAGGTGGCTGGACGGAGTCACTGAAGCAGTAGGCATGAGCTTAAATGGACTCCAGAAGATGGTAGAGGACAGGAAGGCATGGAGGAACGTTGTCCATGGGGTTGCGATGGGTCGGACATGACTTCGCAACTAACAACAACTAGTTTATATAATAGAATTTCTGAGTTTTTCCTTATGTTTCCTTATTCATGACTGATATTGTAAAGAAATGAACTGCAGCATTTATAAGGTCACCCTTCAACAAACATTGATAGAAAAATAATCTGTATAACAGCTATTGATCAGCTGCAATGTCTTTTTTCCCTTTTCCCCTTGCTATTTCCACTTGTTGCCAGCATTTCCTTTGATTTTAGTTAATTATTGTCTGTCCATAGTTAAGACACTAGAAACCTATGCTTGCCACCATGAAATTCTCTGTATAAATATTAGGGAAATCCATTATCCTTTTGTGCTTTTATCTACATAACAACCCCTTGCCTACTTAGTTAGCCTTTATTAGCCATTTCTCAGAGGAAATAGAAATCGCATATAGCTGGTGTGAACAACATGCTGCCCCACAGGCAGTATCAAGAATAGATTTCCACAGCCTGCTTCCCATCTGGCAGAAGGTACATAATACGCTGTGATCATAGTTCATCAGTAACATGACCAGATGGGATAACAAGTCAGAGTAAACCCCTAGAGGCCAGGACAAGTCATTGCTGTTTCCATTTTTCAAAGGGATAGTGATTTTAATCTGCTGAAATAAAATCAGTCAAGAGCCTTATAACCTAATAAACCGTAAAGTAGCTTATTAGAGTATATGGAACTGTGCTGAGTACATCCACTTTATTAGATATTTTCATCTGATGAACTAGATCAAGGTTCCCAACCCCTGGTCCATGGTCCAGTACCAGGCCGTGGCATGCCAGCAACCGGGCCACACAAACAAGCAAAGACCCATCCGCGGGATGTGGGCAGCACACAAAATCATGCACCCTCTAGTCCGCAGAAAAACCTCTCTCCACAGAACCAGTCCCTGGTGTCCAAAAGGTTAGGGACCTCTGAACTAGATAACAATCCACGAAACATTATGGAGTAATGAAAGCATTACAGAACCCATATTTTTGGGAAAGTTTTGATGATTCACTTGTAAGAAGAGCCTTGGCCTGGAGGCAAAGTGTCCTCCCTAACTTGGTTCCTTGTTTTTATGAATTACTGTATAGCATAATTTCAATAATCTTTATGGTATCCATTCAATATGTGATATACCACCACCACCACCACCACCACCACTTCTACTACTACTACTACTACTACTACTACTACTACTACTACTACTAACAACGACAACAACAACAACGACAACAACAACAACAACAACAACAACAACAACAACAATAATAATAATAATAATAATAATAATAATAATAATAATAATAATAATAATAATAGAATTGGAAGGGACCTTGGAGGTCTTCTAGTCCAACCCCCTGCTCAGGCAGGAAACCCTATACCGTTTCAGACAAATGGTTGTCCAGTTTCTTCTTAAAAACTTCCAGTGTTGGAGCATTCACAACTTCTGGAGGCAGGTTGTTCCACTGATTAATTGTCTAACTGTCAGGAAAGTTCTAGGCTACTTCTCTCCTTGGTTAGTTTCCATCCGTTGCTTCTTGTCTTGCATTCAGGTGCTTTGGAGAATAGCTTGACTCCCTCTTCTTTGTGGCAGCCCTTGAGATATTGAAACACTGCTATCATGTCACCCCTAGTCCTTCTCTTTATTAAACTAGACATACCCAATTCCAACAACTGTTCCTTATATGTTTTAGCCTCCGGTCCCCTAATCATCTTTGTTGTTCTTCTCTGTACTCTTTCTAGAGTCTCAACATCTTTTTTATATCGTGGTGACCAAAACTGGATGTAGTCAGTGGTTGGATTCAAATATGTGAAAAACCTGCTCTCTGTGTGGATGCCGCTTCTAGAAGTCCATTCTGGGACTGGGCAACAAAAAATTAGCTACCGGTTCTGCCAAAGTGGTGCAAACTGGCTGAATCCCACCCCTGGATGTAGTATTCCAAGTGTGTCCTTATCAAGGCATTGTAAAATGGTATTAACACTTCACATATCTTGATTCTATCCCTCTGTTAGTGCAGCCTAGAACTGTGTTGGCTGTAGCACAGTGCTGGCTCATATTTAAGTGATTGTCTACTAGGACTCCGAGATCCGTCTCATAGTTACTACTATTGAGCCAGGTACCATCTATACTATACCTGTACATTTGGTTTTTCTTGCCTAAGTATAGAACCTTACTTTTTTCACCATTGAATTTCATTTTGTTAGATATAACATAGCACTTAACCTGGAGGAGACAATTGTATAATTAAGGTAACTCAGTTTTAGTTAAGGAGAAATATAAAAAAAGAGGACCATTCTTTTTTTCCCAGCCCGCAACTGTACTCTCATACTACATTCTAATTATGTACTAATTAGCAGAGAGTATGTGTATGTATGAGATCTCACCACTATGCTACATCACATTAACAAGAGTATTAATTAAGAGTATTAATTAAGAGTAAGGTCCTGGAGGCTAAAACATGCAAAGAGTGGTTGCAGGAATTGGGTTTGTCTAATCTAGTGAAAAGAAGGACTAGAGGAAACATGATTGCAGTGCTTGAATATTTGAGGGGCTGCCACAAAGATGAGGGGGTCAAGCTATTCTCCAAAGCACCTGAGGGCAGGACAAGAAGCAATGGATGGAAACTAATCAAGGAGAGAACCACCTAG
>NW_015390249.1:0-16502 GCF_001527695.2 Protobothrops mucrosquamatus | reverse complement strand
GGCTAAAACATGCAAAGAGTGGTTGCAGGAATTGGGTTTGTCTAATCTAGTGAAAAGAAGGACTAGAGGAAACATGATTGCAGTGCTTGAATATTTGAGGGGCTGCCACAAAGATGAGGGGGTCAAGCTATTCTCCAAAGCACCTGAGGGCAGGACAAGAAGCAATGGATGGAAACTAATCAAGGAGAGAACCACCTAGAACTACGGAGAAATTTCCTGACAGTTAGAACAATTAATCAGTGGAATGACTTGCCTCCAGAAGTTGTGGGTGCTCCAACACTGGAGGTTTTTAAGAAGAATTTGGGTAGCCATTTGTCTGAAATGTTATAGGGTTTCCTGCTTGAGCAGGGGGTTGGACTAGAAGACCTCCAAGTCCCTTCCAACTCTGTTATTCTGTTATATATTGTCAGCACCAGAACAGAATAAGGTGGACAATTGCTAATGTAAGATTATTTAGTGAAATTTTAGAAAAAAAAATCTTTCAGTGCATTTGTTACAGTATGTTTACTGAATTTAAACCATAACATTATATTCAGAAATATTTCTTAAAGTTTTAATATTATTCTGTGGCAACAAAGACAATAAAATTTATACTCCATAAGCTTTTGTAGACTAGAGCTCATCTCACATTAGCTGAATTATGTCCATATACATCCACCTTATTTTACTCTCTCTTTGTATCCCCTTTTTTTAGTTTTGCTTTAATATGCACACACAAAAATAAGATACAGTAATTATAAAAAGAAACAAAATAACAAAAATATATTAGATATACATGGTTAAAATGGGTAGTTATACACATTAAGTGAAATAGAAATGAAATATAAAATATAATATCTGCTTAGTATTTACTTTATTAATACTGAGTCCATTCTCAAAGCACTGATGATGTTACCTAGTTTGATAATGAAATGTCTGAGCTACAAATACCCTCTTCTATCAAAACCTTTCTTTTGTTCAAAAATACTAGCAAGAGAGAATTCTGAGAAGCTGAAATATTCTCCATTATTTTTTAAATATCAGATTACTCCTTTTGGGTAGGGACTAGTCTGTTTGTCCAATGCAAGACATTGTTGGCACAAGCTAACTTATATAGTATTTCATTCAAAAATAAGTGGTTACTCGAGCTCTCTATGTTGGGAATGATATTTTTGTTTTAGTTTGGCTATATCAATTAAGCAGCTATTTTTAAGCTGGAATATAATTAAATCTGGGTATATATGTCTATAATTAAATCTGGGTATATATGTCAAGATTCAAGAAATGTGTCATTTTCCAAATTATGCCATTTCTTCCAATATTTCTGAATGGAATTTGATGTAGCCTCAGCTGAAACAGGGTGAAAGGCTCTCCTCTAATAGTAAATAAAATAAAATAAATTGTAAATAGTAGTAAACTTGAGCCCTGGTGGCACAGTGGTTAGAATTCAGTATTGCAGGCTACTTTTGCTGACTGCCGGCTGCCAGCAGTTCCACAGTTCAATTCTCACCGGCTCAAGGTTGATTCAGCCTTCCATCCTTCCGAGGTCGGTAAAAATGAGGACCCAGATTGTTGGGGGTAATATTCTAGCTCTGTAAACTGCTTAGAAAGGGCTGTAAAGCATTGTGAAGCGGTATATAAATCTAAGTGCTATTGCTATTATTGATTCCATCAACTGTGTGCGATTGCAGAACGGTCACTGCAAAGCAATCATTAGGAGTTATGACGAGCTGTGCGAATAAATATAGAATCCTTTTTTTAAGCTAATGAGATGTTTGTTATTATGTCCTCAGATATAATGATAAGATAGCAATTGTACATTAGTGCACGAGCTCCCGTCACAAATCAACTATTGTTTGAATCTCATGGGAGCACCCGATAAATAAAATATGTCTCTGGCTCTGAATATAATGCGATTCCTCCAACTATCTTTACTTAAAAGGATGATTAATCAAACAATGAGATGAGTTTTTGTTTGTATATCCCATTTTATGTAGAGGCCAGTGCTACCTTCAAATAGCTAGGCATTACCTATGAAAGAGCATCTGTCTTTTTGGACTCATGGCTCCTATTGGAACACCAGGTGGAGTTTGGCTTGAGGTAACTTTGCCCAGCTTTCATTGCTGTGCCTATAGCAAAATCATCTGGTGTAGGAGGACCTAATTACAACTACTCATGCCCTGATTGGACCGCTGCAATGCACTTTATCGGGCTGTGGGAAGAATCCAGACAAATAAATATTTTGGGAAATATTAAAAAGGCAGAATATATTTCCCCAAACGAATAATGGAGAAGATCTTTAAAAAGACAGAAACCAGCCCCCAGAAATCAGCCCCAGCCCCTAGGCAGAGGGCAGCTTTTAGAAATGCAAATTCAATAATCCTTTAAGAAAGGTTGGAGCCTTCCAGCTAGAAACTGAAGAAATTAGGAAGACAAAGACCTTAAATGCTACATACCCCAACCCAAATTCTAAGACAGGACATAATAGGATTAACCCACCAATGCCAAAGGGGCACACTCAGACTCAGGTCAAAGTACATGACAAAGGAAATACAAAGCCTCAAACAGGAACAGGAAACAACCTCAAGAGCCCCAGAAGGTATAAAAGCCCACCACTCTGCTCCATGTGCTTAGTTTTTCCAGAAACATCTTTCTGTTTGGCTCTCCTCTTCAATAAACTACAACCTTCTTTCTAAAGCAGTCTCCATGTTGTTTATTTCCGGCTTGGACTGACCCTGATGAAGATTTTTCCTTTAACAGGGCAATGTCCTTAAAGACAAGAGCAATGCAATGGCCCACATACTTGATGCTTCTAGCATTGAGATTTATACACTCGTTCTGCAGGCTCTGCACTAGTTGCTGATTGGTTTCTTAATTTAATTTAAGGGGCATGTGTTGACCTATCAATTCCTTCATGGCTTACTACCTAGATTCCATCTGCCCCAACCCTATAGATATTATAGCTTGCATCCTTTTATACTTGGAGATGGGGGGACTGATAGAGAACAAAACTAGAAACAGCTGCTTTTCTGTGCTTTGCTGTGGACATTGTACTTGCATTTTTTTTCATCTGGCCTTTAGGAAACTATAGAAAAGGAGGGCATTCCTTTAACTTAAGCCTTGTCATATCTTTTATTTGCTTGTTTGTTTTAATTGTTCTTGTATGTTGTTCTTATACCTTCCTTGGAGGTTTTATGATGTTATTATTATTACTAGCTGTACCTGGCCACACGTTGCTGTGGCTCAGTCTGGTTAAATGGAAAAGAAAGAAAAGAGAAAGCGCACGTTTGTAATATGTAGCGCTGTTTTTCAAAAAAGCATGTTTTTAACCTGTCACAGGTGTGACATCTATATAATAGTAGGTATATAAAAACACGTGCGTACTCGAATGCAACCTTGTGTCAAAATTTCAAAGCAATCGGTGAAGAACTTTCGGAGATTTAAGATTTTGAACAAACGAACATTTACATTTTTATTTATATAGATTTGTTTTTGTTGTACCATGATGTTTAAACTCTCATTACACTGTGTACTTTGTAAGCCACTAACAGTAATCAGACTGCAGTGGGGTATAAGTTTAATACCCTAATAAATGATCATTAGCTAATGTGAACAGTAACATGATAAAATACAAAATGGCTTTAATCTGTCACTTCGAGCTCCTTTGGATTACTTAAACTGATTTGAACTTCTCCCATTCCCAAGTTGTCTGCTGCAGTGTTAAATATCGACTGCTTAATGAACTCCTATGTTTACTTCTCACCATATCTGAAAGCAGCCTTTAACATTCACCTCTCGCTTGTGTGAAAGAAAACCTGTATTTGCAGCTGAAGAACTGAAGCAAAAATACTAAGAACTAGATGGGGGATTTGCCCTTTAAAAGCCTATGCCTAGTTTGACAAGGGAAACTCAAGAGGAGCATGGAATGGAATTTCAATCACTTGGACTGTACGTCACAGTACCAGGCTGCTTTCATCCTCATTCTTTTAAATCTGAAATGGGACTGGGGCGGGGGGGAGGTAGGGAAAGAAGCAGAAAGAAAGAGAATGTAAAGCCTATACAAAACTGATTGGATTAAATTATTATTATATAACTTGCATCTTTTATCTTGCTTCTCAACCCATGTCTTTCATGTTTTGTCAGTCTGATTTCTGCTTTCCTAACAATTACCAGGTGCTGTCTTGGTAAGAAAAAAATATTGGAACTTTTTTTTTTGCTTTGCTTTTATGTCTTATGAAAGAAGTTCTTCAAGATGCCAAGTTCTGAAGCTTTTTATTTGCTTATTTCAAACTACAGATGCTTTCAGAGAGATAGGCACCTGGCCTGTTACAGTGTAATGTGACCTTCAAGTGAAGAAGCAGTTGTGCAATGATGGAACAGTTTGCTCAATTCCTGTCCTGAGATACAGCCTTCTGAGTAAACACCCTGAGGATCTGGACCAAGTATCCAGAAGATTATCAGCAGTATCTTGTTCTTTTTTTTCTCTTACTCTCTCTTCTGTTCATTACTAGCTCTATGTTCCCTTTTGTTTTCCTCTGAAGGACTTCTGATGGAAGTGGATTAGTAAAATTCTATGAATTAACCAATAAGAAAGTTCTCCCTCATCCTACACAACTCCTGAATGAATTCTGTAATTAAGACATGTTCCCTGATTCTCCAAAAATACTTCCCCCTACTTGTCTCCAGTACAAAATAAAATATAATTCAGTTTATTCCTGACAACAGTAATATATGTGCTAAACTCAGAGATAGATCAGCCTCCTAACATAGATACACTTTAAAGAAAACATAAACATATAATGCTCTTTTGTGGTCAGAGATTTTATCTATAAAGATGTCTTATTTTAAAGGAAATAGGGACATGTCCACCAGAGCTATTGGTTATTGGAATTACTCTTATTAGATATCTTTTTCCAGATGGGTCTCGTTTTTTGATGGCCAGTCAAGCTGAAGGAATGTTACTTATTTTGGCTTGGTTTAGTTAGTTTGGTTCTTAAACTTTGAGGAATGATAATGAGGAACAATCACTTAATAATTAGGCTGTTCCTCATTATTATTTTATTTTTGTCAGCCTGTCTTCTGTCCTGGAGCTGACTCTTTAAAAGACCTTTGGACTTCTTGACTAAAAACAAAATACCCTCTGTTTGGACAAATTAAGAAAGGGAACCTTGGAGGGTTGGGGGGGAGCCTCAAATCTATTCTGCAACTGTGATGAAGAAAATAATAATAATATAAAAATGAAGATATGCATTGTCACAAAAAGGAAGGGGTCAACTTCTTTTCCAAAGGGCAGGAGAAGAAATAACAGATGGAAAGTAATCAAGGAGAGAAGCAACCTGGAATTAAGGAGAAACTTCCTAACAGTGAGGACAATTAACCAGTGGAATAGCTTGCTGTCACAGATTGTGGGCGCTCCATCACTGGAGATTTTTAAGAAGAGACTGGACAGTCACTTATCTGAAATGGTATAGGGTCTCCTGCTTGAGCAGGGGGTTGGACTAGAAGACCTCCAAGGTCCCTTCCAGCTTTATTCTGATTGATTGATTGATTCCTTTGTAAATATAGCAGCCTTTTAGTCATCTTGTTCTCCCTTTTCATATTTCCCTGCAGGATTGAAAACATCAAGAAATAAGCTATGTCGCAGCAGGATGGAGGGAAAGAGAGAAGCCAGGCAGGTCAGGGCAGATGAAACAAAGATAGGAAAAAAATATGAAATAAATACACCTTATGAACATTTTGGAAGGAGCACGAACCAAGAGTAAAGAAGGTAGCCTAGGAAGAGAGAAAAAAAATCAGCAGTCTGATAAAATAACATTATAAAGAAAAATGGATCAGTTTATGGGCCAAGTTGAAGGTTAGAAGAAATAAGACTGGAAGATATTAAAATCATCGTCCTCTCCATATTTATTGGTCCACATTGTTTTACAATTTTTTGTAAAATAGAATCAGTAGTCAGTAAACTGAAAATGTATAAATAAGTCATCTCAAACTCTTGTTGATTTCTATCACTTCTGTATTATAGCAAACAGTACTTTGGTTTCACATCCAACACTATCCTGGATTTACCCTGATGCATCAATTTCTGATCTAACACCATTTGTCCCCAGTTGGTTTCCAGGTCCTTTCCCAATTTGGTGTGGACAATATTTTTGGAACCAAATCTCGCTATGTCTAGAGCAGGTTGAAGACTCATTGAAACAATGACAAAGAGGACAAAAGCATTAGCTAGGCATTTACTCAGGTGTAGGTAGCTATATGGGGAGATTGTTTTTATTTATATTTTCATAATTAGTCAGGTCATCTCAGTAGCACTAACATACCTGAAATATTTGTAGGAAGTTAGAATAATATCCCGGTTCATTTATCACAGACTGATGGAAAATATTCATACAAAATATTCATTAATTAAGCTGATTATACCAATGCCATTGACCCGAGTTTGTTATTCATGGTGGTTATCTATTTATTTATTTAATCTATCAAATTTACATAAGGCTGCCTGACTCCATAGCAACAGACTCCACAAGAAACTGTGCTTTATTGATGGTAACAGAATCTTAAAAACTAGGCTGTATATTTTCTCCTTCTTTTCTCTTATGCCCCAGGGAGTTAGGATGGAACCAGTTTGAGTTTCTTTTTAATACTTTCCTTCCCCCCCCCCCGGCTTAAATCATATTTTTCTATAACTATTGTTGCACAATTTCTCCAATGTTTTCTCAGGGCTTTCTGTGTATAAATGGTGCCTTCAGCTGGTTATAGAGAACCAGGAAGGCAGACTCAAAGCAAATATTATTATTATTATTTTGCAAAAATGAAGAGAACAGGAGCATTCTTTAAATCCTGAGAAGGTAGACACTAATAGAAGAGACTCGTGCTGACTGTCTCCTAAATCCCTGGATATATAAGACAGTGGAGGAGAGGCACAGTCCTATTTGAAAGATTGAGGCAGATCAGATCAGGAAATACATCCTTCAAGAAGAGCAGAAACATAACTAATTGAGATAGACTATAATAACAGAATCTTCCAAGTCTATTTCTGCTCCTCCTCACAACTGGTGTACAAGATGAGGAGGCTTGCTCTTTCATCAGAGTTGCAAGTCCAGGAAAAGCTAAGTCCACACCAGTTCCAAATGGGGAAATGCTACTCCATCCAGGACAAGATGAAAAATCACTGTGATCAGGTAGCCCAGCTACTCAGTCTTGCCAGGATGGAATCTGAGTTTGTTTCTCCACATCCAGACCCTCACAACCTCCACACATGGGGACAAGACCTTGACAACATCAGCATATTGATGATGCCTCATCCATGCCATCGGATGACCTCTACCAGCGACCTCATATAATGTTATACAGGAGAGATGAGTATCTGGTACAGCTTCATCCCTTACATTGGTGGCAGATCTCATTGCTATAGTTTGCTTTCTACAATTATCATTTCTTTTACAGCTAATGATTTTTTAAAATGTAAATTATAAATAACATATGGGAAATTAAAGCTTGGGAAAAAAGTAATAACAGGACATAAGATTGTACATAAGGATTAAATGCAAACACAGTTAAGATATGTATAAGCTAAAAATTATTGATAAATGTAACAAAGATGGTTTTACTTAGTTGATAATAATAAGAACTATACTAGCCTAATATGAGATAGTAGATATTAAGGGAAAAAGATGTTGTAACTTGATGTTGTAACTTGAGATTTGTACTAAAGATTTATGTATGTTATTGAATATTAATTAACCCAGTCACCACGTTTTTTAAATGCTTAATTGTAAAATTAGAAAACTAATAAAATACTTGAACTCTTTTCTTTCTTGGTCAAATCCCAAGACAGAAGCCAAATGCTATTTCTTATCAATGGGGTATGTGGATGTTTGTATGTGTATACAGTACACATATGCACACATACGCACACATACCCATATGAGGGAACAGATATTTTCAGTCGGGCTTGCTTTTTTTTTTTCACTGTCTAATTACAATGTATTGTAGGAGAAGCAAATATTTTTACATATGATTTTCAGCATAGGATTTTGTATTGGCTACAGTTTCTTTCCTGACTTTGATAACATACAGTTAAAAAAGCAAAAGCACAATGATTTGGCTCTGCTTCAATGGTTGGGACATAGAATGACTTTCTCAATTCCGAAGGAAATTGCAATACAATCCTGAAATTAGTGAATGGCTTTCATTGACTCTGCTGAGATTTGATCCAACAATTCATATTTATTCCAAGATTTGCAAATGGCAAATCTTGGAAGAAATATTATGACTTGTTGGATCAATTCTTAGCAGAGTCAACAAAAGCCATCCACTAGTTTCAGGATTGTATTGGTTTGATGATACTGGGAAAATGGAACATGTCCAGACCTAGACTGGCACTAATAGCTAGACTTCCAAGTACTTCACAACTGAAGATTTGCAAGTGGCAAATCTTCAGTTCTGAAGTACTTGGAAGGCTAGCTATCGATGCCAGTCTATGTGTCATGCGTCTGAGTAACGAAACACTTAAAAGGACTTTCAGGCATGTTTTCTCCTAAAAGCATTTATTAAGATTACAATACGTCAGCACAGCATGGTGGAATGCTTAGGTCTGCTTCTCTTCCGTTACGCATAACATTCCAAACATTTTCCACTCCCTTATTGTAGGGTCATGGTTCACATCTTCCAATCAACTTGGAAGATGTGATTTACTTCCGGTTTCTTTCTCCCGGGCTATCCTTATGCTNAATCTGATATTTCTTTCTTTCATCCTTATGCTATTTTCATAATAAAAAAGTCTCTATTGATGGTGGTGATGTAGGGAAAAACATAAGCAATGTTAACTATAAAATGCAAGCAAATAGAAGAAGAACATTTTTTAAAGAAATTATGCAAACTAGATCAAAACATAATTAAATTACAGGTTCCAAACAGCAAACAAAAAAAAACTGGCATAAGAAATGCCTTTTTAAATAGAACTTTTTGCTGCTTGCCAGAGGCCATCAACAAATAAACCTATAAACCTTTCTCAGCAGGGAATCCAATTGAAGCTGATGAAAAGGTCTTATTAAGTTCCCATGAAAATAATCTGAGTCAAGTCACAGGGCACATACAAACCCACTTAGAAATCTGGAGATGTTAATTCCAGATGTTGAGATTAGTAGCTAGAATAGTGAATGTTTGCATGGGTGTAGAAAAACAACAACAACCCAAATGAGAGAATGTATAATTTGTACAGAAGTTTTAAGTCTTGAAGAAAGCATCTACATGAAACTGCTCTAAAAAGTGAAGTGCCTGTTTCGTATTGTTCTACCTCCCTTCTCTGGCACATTCAGTAACTGGAAGTTATAATCTCTAGCATTACCTTCATTGCCCAAAATACCACTATGCATTTAGAATAGAATAGAATAGAATAATAGAATAGAATAATAGAATAGAATGGAATGGAATGGAATGGAATAGAATAGAATAGAATAGAATAGAATAGAATAGAATAGAATAGAATAGTTGGAAGGGACCTTGGAAGCCTTCTAGACCAACCACCTGCTCATGCAGGAAATCCTATACCTTTTCAGGTTGTTCCACTGATTAATTGTTCTAACTGTCAGGAAATTTGTCCTTAATTTTAGGTTGCTCCTCTCCTTGATTAGTTTCTATCCATTTCTTTCAGAAATACTTTTAGAATGTAAAAATGATCATTGTGTTGTATGGAACCATGTTCATCTAGCCTAGGGGTGGGGAACTATGGCCCTTTTATGATCTGTGGACTTCAACTCCCAGAACTCCTGAGCCAGTGAAAATTCTGGGAATTGAAATCCACAAGTCATAAAGGAGCCATAGTTCTCCCCCTCTAATCAAGTAGTAAAAGAATAAAGATAAGCAGAAGTAGGAAGGAGACTACTGTGGGCTGAATGGTCTAGATGTTATGGCTGATTCCATGTAGCCACCATTTTGTGAATGGGCAAGCTACCCCAGAAGAGCACTGGAGTATGTTCTGAAAATTTCAAATGTGTCCATCAAACCAAACAGATTAAAATAGATTGGGACTCTCTGGTGTATGAGATATAAATTAAAAGGCACTTTAACAGTGCAGAATCAATCTAATGAAGCTATCTTATGAGACTAAGTAATAGCAGCAGAGGTCATCCCAGAAAACATTTCAGCTGGATTGTCAGCTTTTGCTTAGATTTCTTAATTGTTGCCTTTAAATTCTTCAGGCTCCAGTGGATAAATCATTGACCTGAATTTGTACTTATTTTTTTAGAAAAGCAGAGTTTTCTACTGTTGTTAATTCTTAGATTGTATATAATCATTATCTAGACCTTGGCAATAAGCTTTGTATGTCTCTTTAGAATCTTAAGAAAAAAATGTGATGAAAATTAAATCTTTCTACAAGTAATGGGGACTGTTCTTTCCTATTTCTTCAAAAGATATGTATAGTAAAAATATCACTACTATTCAATGAGTGTCTATTGAATCCATCTGGGAAAAAAAGAAAGGAAATAAATGCATGTCTATTGATCCTTCCTTTGAAAAGGAATAAATAACTTTTATGAAAAAGTTTATATGTCAAAATCTTAAACCAATTGAACTTATACTCCCAAAGGTGATTTCCAAAATGCAACTGGACTTCGTTTTTCCCTTGAAAAACAACAGTTAATGCTGAGGCTGTGGATAGATGCTAAATCCCACTTTTCTCACTTGTTTCAGCAGTTTTTGCTTGTCATTTTAAAATAATCTTTTTTCTTTCCAAGAGAAGAAGGAATTGGGGGACTGTCTCTATGCCTTGATGCCAAAATCCAGGTCTTATCATGTGGATGTCTGTTCAGACTCAGTTTGCCTATCTAGAAATGTGATTTGCTTGGAAGGGCACCTTAAAAGAGCAGGGTTCCATCTACATGACTTTAAAATCCTAGAGGAAGATTGAAATATAAATGTAAATGTAAAATATAAATAATTACCTTGACTGAGGATCAGCACTCTTCTTCTATGTGGGATGGTCATCCTCTTCCACCAAGTATTCAGCTTTGAAAGGGACACACATGGAGTGGTGAGAAAGGAAGTATACAGTGGCCAATCTTATCTCAGGGAATGGTATGTAGGGCATTGAAAGTGATAATCAGCACCTTGAATTCCACCTGGAAGCAATTCAGTAACCAGTGAAACTCCCACAAAAGAGATGACAGGCACAAGTCTCTATCTGCATAGAACTGCATGGGCCACTGCAAATAGAGTGCATTACAACCGTCCAAATGGGAGGTGATTAGGGCACGGGTGACTGGTAGCACAATGTTTTAGGAATAAGTGTAACTAGGGCATTACTCTAAATTGCACAAAGGCTCCCCTGGCCACAACTGCCACTTGGTCTTCAAGCAGGACTTGTGAGTCCATAAAAACCCTCAGATTATTCACTTGGTCTGAAGCAGTGCAATCCTATCCATGACCAAAAAATGGTAATTCTCTAAGAACTATTTTTTTCTTCCCTTCTCCAATTTGTCATTGTCATGCCATTGTCTTGCTTCCTTTTTTACAAGGTAAGAAATGGGGCTTGAGCAAGGGGTGGGAACTAATATTGTAGTGTGGGAGGACAGCACCCCCCCAAGAGAAAGAAATATTTTGGGAATATTTAAAAGGCAGAATATTATATTTCTCCAAAGGATCTTAAAGGCAGAGCCCCCCCCCAAGTTTCTCTGCCCCAAACAGAAACCAGGTCTGCAGAAATGCAGATGTGATAATCTTGTCAGAAAGATTGGAACCAGGAAGATTGGATCTGATGGGGTTAGAAAGACAAAGATCCCTAGAATTAACAATCCCTCACACACAAAAAATCCAATACAGGACATAGTCATGAGCCACAGCCCCAGGGAAGCAGGATATGACCTTTGGGACATAATAGGATTAACCCACTACCATCAGAATACCAGAAAGGCACACTCAGACTCAGGTCAAAGTTCATGCCACAAGAACAACTCCAAACAAAAACTCAAGAAAGTATAAAAACCCACCACTCCCTACTACATGTGGTCAGCTTTCCCAGAGTCACCTTTCTGTCTGGCTCTGCTCTTCAATAAACTACAACCTTCTTTCTAAAGCAGTCTCCATTTTGTTTATTTCCAGCTTGGACTGGATCCTGATGAAGATTTTTTCTTTCAACAGTAGTAATATATTATTCAGCATCCAACTAGAGGGGATAATATGTGTATAATGTGTTTTTATGCACTTTTTAAATGCTTTGACTGTTTTGTGTTTTTTTCTTTTTTTTTCTTCTTTGATTTTTTTTGAGTTTTGTATTTTTTATTTTAACTTTGTTTGGGGGTTGGACTAGATGACCTCCAAGGTCCCTTCCAACTGTGTGAGTTCCGGCATATATATGTATGTATGTATGTATGTATGTATGTATGTATGTATGTATGTATGTATGAAGAAGAAGTGCAGCTTGGTAAGTGGTATAATTTAATTTTATTCTAATCTATATAAATAAAAATGTAAATTTTTATTTACATTTATTTAAATGTAAAAATTTTTATTTTTAGAGATATTTATTGTATTGTATTGTACTGTTTTTATTTACCTGTAAGCCGCCCTGAGTCCCTTGGGAGAAGGGCGGGGTATAAATGGGATTAAATAAATAAATTAAATAAATAAATAAATGTTCGTTTGTTCAAAATCTTAAATCTCCGAAAGTTCTTCACCGATTGCTTTGAAAGTTTGACACAACGTTGCATTCGAATATGCACGTGTTTTTATATACCTATATTGTATAGATGTCACACCTGTGACAGGTAAAAACATGCTTTTTTGAAAAACATCACCATCTGTTGGACGTAAAAGCAACACACGCTTTTACCAGACTGAGCCACAGCAACGCATGGCTGGGTACAGCTAGTTTATCAAATAAAATGGTACAGATACCTTGATCTGCACTGATAGCAGTGTAACCTATCTTGTTGGTGAATAAGAATTGCCCTCCTGCATGGGGCATGTATCTTCCCTCTGAATTTTTTATTTCCAAAGTTTTTATTAGTTTTTTCCCCCATACATACAATAATATTTTTTCAACCAATGTGCCGTCTGAGTTTACATTCACTAATACATATTTAATTCCTAATCCTTTATTCTTTCCTCTAGCCACAATTCCTAACAGCTGTTAAAAGGCCTCAAAAAGGTTGCCATAACAGATTGGTAGCAGTGACTCACAAAAGATATTCCTGCAGAAGATACAATGTGGACATTGTAATACCAGCTGTCATTTCATCTCTATTTTTCTGTCCTGAAGGCAAGAATCAAAGAGACTTCCATGAAAGCACTTTGCCATTTGTGCAAATGGATATTTGCCAAGGAACATTGTTCATGCATTAGGTGCAAGCTATGAGATCAAGATTCCTGGCCAAGAATGAGGAGAAGGCATTGTTTTTTTTGCTTAGCAAGCTTCCGCTCAAATGGTATTCCATTCTTAATTAAGACTGAGACAGTTCTTTTAAGGGGAAGCATTTTAATGTTTTACGTGGCAGCATTTGTAACAAGTCCAGAACACTTAAGATTCCTCAAAGTGGTTCAGATGATTGTCGTCCCTGGTCCTCTTTCCAGTATGAATTTGAAGTATTTCCTTGGGAATATGTTTTCTTTCTTATTGCTGTAACAATCTTAAAATAGGGCAGGGCAGACAAATTATTATACTGTAGGTTTGGGGCCATAATTTACCTTCCCATCCTATTGCCAATGGTAAACTTTTTTTATGGAGTTGGTGGTGTGAGAGTTTTAAGAGGGGCCTTTCCCCCCCAGAAGGCTTATACTTCTATACTGACCCCTAAAAACCTTTGTTGCACTTCCCTTTTTAGCACCATGGTCTTGAGGTGCTTCAAGAAGCATAAATTCAGTGTTGGGTAGGCATATTTATTTGGAAGCTTATGAAGTGATCTCTATTATGGAAATACTATTAGCAACAGCAATAGCACTTAGACTTATATACTGCCCCATAGTGCTTTACAGCCCTCTTTAAGTGGTTTACAGAGTCAGCATATGGCCCCCAACAATCTGGGCCCTCATTTTATTGACTTCAGAGGGATGGAAGGCTGAGTCAACCTTGAGCCGGGAAAATCAAACTGCTGGCAGTTGGCAGAATTAGCTTGCAATACTGCATTCTAACCACTATGCCACCACAGCACTTAACTTCATCAATGTGTTTTATTCAATCTAATTGCCTCCTCTGAGTCACTCTTCCACTGTGCCCAGTATCCACTTTGCTTTAAATGTTAGCTTCTGATTTTTTTACATACACAAACACACACACACACACACACACACACACACAAAGAGTAGGCAGCTTGACAAAATGTCTGATTGTTAGGATGGAGCAGTGGTTAGAATGCAGCTTGAAAGATATATTTCAGATTGCACAAAAGAATGAGTGAAATATCTGTTTGTGACTTTTTAAAACAACTACACCATTTATTAGACTCATTTAGCTGCTGTGTGGAGACTTCTGCTTTATAAGCCGCAGGTTCCCTGATTTATTGTAAAATGATAAGCGCTCAGCCATGACACTTATATACTTTTCAGTCCCAGAAGTTTTATTTGGAAGAATGAACATTCTAAAATTATCTAATGATTAGATGAAGTATTAAAACAGAAAGAGAGAAAAGTACAGTGGCTCCCAAGAGCATGCCATCTAAATCAATTCATGAAATAATTCAGTGTTTGCTTTTTCCTCCATTTCAGATGTTTTTCTGGATGAATGGCATTGGATACCAACCTGGAGACAGTAACAACAATTAAAAAACCACTTTTCAATATTAGAGATATATCTATACTGCCAGGTTGTCCTGTCATGAGTGTGGACCACCAGCCAATACTGGAGAGTAGAATACGACCTCTCTTTGTGTTTCCTGTTCTCCATTAAAAGTAGTACTTTCCAGTTTCTACCAGCTCAAGCATTATTGTCGTTTTGCCTGATGTGCTTTATCCCAAAGCTGCTTCTTCAAGAGGCAACTGGACTTTCTTGTTTTTCTTTGAAGACATTTCACTTGTCATCCAAGAAGCTTCTTCAGCTCTGACTGGATGGTGGGGAATGAAAGGATTTATATTCCTTGCAGACAGCTGATCATTTGCATTCTTTTAGATAGTTGTTGAGGCCACTTGGAGGTTTATCTGTGTTGTCAAGGTTATCTGAGTGGTGCAAATGGGTGTGGAGCCTTCTTGGAACTGCTGAAAGGACTGTGTTCCACATCCATTTGCACTACTCAGGTGACCTGAGGACATAGATAAACCTCCAAGTGGCCTCAATGACTCTCTAAAAGAATGCAAATGACCAGCTATCTGCAAGGAACATAAATCCTTCTATTCCCCATCATCCAGTCAGATCTGAAGAAGCTCCTTGGATGAGAAATGAAATGTCTTCAAAGAAAAACTAGAAAGTCCAGTTGGCTCTTGAAGAAGCACCTTTGGGACAACCATAACTTGGATGACAGAGAATCTCCATAAACATTCTACTGTGTATTGACAGAAAAATACTTCTGAATGACTGATTCAGCTGTCCAATATCTGCTACAGCAACTATTTATGTTATTCTAGTAGCACAGTGGCTATAACATTAGAATAGAATAGAATAGAATAGAATAGAATAGAATAGAATAGAATAGAATACCAGAGTTGGAATGGACCTTGGAGGTTTTCTTGTCCAACCCCCTGCTCAGGCAGGAAACCCTACCATTTCAGACAAGTGGCTGCCCAGTCTCTTTTTAAAAACTTCCAGTGTTGGAGCATTCACAACTTATGGAAGCAAGTAGTTCCACTGGTTAATTGTTCTAACTGTCAGGAAATTTCTTCTTAGTTCTAGGTTGCTTCTTTCCTTGATTAGTTTCCATCCATTGCATCTTGTCCTGCCTTCAGGTGCTTTGGAGAATAGCTTGACTCCCTCTTCTTTGTGGCAACTCCTGAGATATTGGAACACTGCTATCATGTCACCCCTAGTCCTTCTTTTCCTTAAACTAGACATACCCAATTCCAGCAACCGTTCCTTATATGCTTTAGCCTCCAATCCCCTAATCATCTTTGTTGCTCTTCCCTGAACTCTTCCTATAATCTCAACTTCTTTTTTACATTGTGGTGACCAAAACTGGATGCAATATTCCAAGTACGGCCTTGCCAAAGCATTATAAAGTGGTATTAACACTTCAGATGATCTTGATTCTATCCCTCTGTTAATGCAGCCTAGCACTGTGTTGGCCTTTTTGGCAGCTGCAGCACACTGCTGGCTCATATTTAGGTGATTGTCCACTAGGACTCCGAGATCCCTCTCACAGTTACTACTATTGAGCAAGGTACCACCTATACTGTACCTGTGCATTTGGTTTTTCTTGCCTAAATGTAGAACCTTACTTTTTTCACCACTGAATTTCTTTGCTTTTTTTTAAACTACTTTTCTGTCTCTGAGCTACCCATATCTCGATTGGTCTTTTTTTTTCTTTTAATAAGTCCACAAGTGCACTGCTCAAATGTCAGAACTGTATCTCTTTTTTACCGAACTCCCAAATAGCTTA
>NW_015390248.1:24751-42220 GCF_001527695.2 Protobothrops mucrosquamatus | reverse complement strand
TTCTATTCTATTCTATTCTATTCTATTCTATTCTATTCTATTCTATTCTATTCTATTCTATTCTATTATTGCCTGGTGTGTCCTTGGAATGGCTGACGGCTTTCACGGGGTGGCATGAGGCACAGTTCTGATTCCACTCATGCTAACCCCCTCCCTCATCTCACCCCACCATCCTCCCCTCCCCGTCGAATATGGCAGGTTGACAGCAGGCAATGCAGTCCTGGCAAGTTGTCTGAAATGGTCTACGGCGGGGCTAGGCAACCTTGGCCCTTTTATGACTGGTGGACTTCAACTCCCAGAATTCCTGAGCCAGCATGGCTCAGCTTGGAAACCTCTCCCTTTCTCCTCAGCATGGCTGGCTCAGGAATTCTGGGAGTTGAAGTCCACCAGTCATAAACTGGCCTAGGTCTAGGCCAGGGGTAGGCAACCTTGGCTCTTTTATGACACGTGGACTTCAACTCCCAGAATTCCTGAGCCGGCCATTATGAGGGGAAAGGGAGAGGTTTCCAAGCTGAGCCATGCTGGCTCAGGAATTCTCGGAGTTGAAGTCCACCAGTCATAAAAGAGCCCAGGTTGCCTACCCCTGGCCTAAGTCCTCCTGTTCTAAGCGGTGAGCCTCCTAGTCCAGGGGTAGGCAACCTGGGCTCTTTTATGACTGGCAGACTTCAACTCCCAGAATTCCTGAGCCAGCATAGCTCAGCTTGGAAACCTCTCCCTTTCCCCTCAGCACGGCTGGCTCAGGAATTCTGGGAGTTGAAGTCTGCCAGTCATAAAAGAGCCCAGGTTGCCTACCCCTGGTCTAGGGTCTCCTGCTTGAGCAGGGGGTTGGACTAGAAGACCTCCAAGGTCCCTTCCAACTCTATTCTGAATTGAATCGAACTTCTGCTCACTTTCTCTGCCGACACGAGAAGAAGCAACACAATCGACAAAACCGATTGGCGTGCATCTCGGGTTTGCAACGAGTCCGTTCCTCCCCACCCGCTGGAGTAAATGTCATGTGTGATAAAGAAAGATCACTTCAAGGTTGGATAGATGTTATCTGAGAAGCTTGTGCTACCAAAATTGGCAACGGGGGATTTCAAAATACTGGCAAAAATACTGTGGAAGCTCAAAGTCCATTTCAATCAGGCCTCGGCCTCAATCGAAGGAGAAGAAGAAAAGCGAGATAAATCAGAAGGACGTCAACTCTCGGCCTTCGAGAGGCCTCAAAGAAAAATGGATTTTTCTGGATCGATTCGCCCAAGAAACAAAATAAACACGAAACCTCATTTTGCAGACCACCTGCAGGGGGTCCTCGACTTACGACCGTAAGGGAGCCTTTTCCCATGACCCTTGTAAATTGTGACGGTCGTAAAGCGGGTTGCCCAAGCGACAGACTCAATTTTATGAGCTTTTTTTGTGGCGGATGTTAAGCCACATACCACAGTCATGGTTCGTTTGGGGCCATTTTTGCAGAAAACTGGAAATAAATTCCAGGTTTTTTACAAAACATAAGACAGACGGTCCTTGGCTTGCAACGGTCCATTTAGTGACAGTTCAAAGTTACAACGGCACTGAAAAAACTCACAACCATTTTTCACACTGATGGCTTTTGCAGCCTCCCCAGGTTCATGTGATCAAAATTCAGACCCCTGGCAACTGACTCGTATTTATGACGGTCACAGTGTCCCCTGGGGGGGTACGTGATCCCCTTTTGTGACCTTCTGACAAGCAAAGTCAATGGGGAGGAGCCCGATTCACTTAACGACCAGGTTACTAACTTATCAACGGCAGGGATTCAGTTAACAATGGTGACAAAAAAGATTGTAAAATGGGGCGAAACTCACTTAGCAACTGTCCCGCTTAGCAACAGAAACGTTGCGCTCAATTGCGGTCGTAAGTCAAGGACTGCCTGTAAATTGCACGGGACACGGCAAATGGACGTCAATGTGGGTCGGTCGCTGAGTGTCTGAAATGCAGTCATGGAACTGCAGTGTGGGTGTGTCGGGGTGTGTGTACGCGGGGACCATCGCAACTTTAGATCTACGTTACCTTTCGGTGGGGTCCCTCGCAATTTCAAATGGTTAGTAAGCAACCGGTCATAAGGTGAGGACTACAGTGCTTGCACTGCTGTGTTTGTACTACACACTAGAACTAAAATCAGCCTTTCTAATGGCTTAGCCAGATATCCTGGTTCACATAATACAGGGGTCTTCAAACTTGGCCCTTTTATGCCTTGTGGACTTCAAGTCCCAGAATTCCTCAGCCAGGCATGCTGGCTGAGGAATTCTGGGAGTTGAAGTCCACAAGAAATAAAAGGGTCATAGTTCCCTCACGCTGGTTGAGGAATTCTGGGAGTTGAAGTCCACAAGTCATAAAAGGGTCATCTTTCCCTCACGCTGGCTGAGGAATTCTGGGAGTTGAAGTCCACAAGTCATAAAAGGGCCAAGTTTGAAGACCCCTGACATAATATGTTAAGAGAAGGGCTAAATTCTATTGCTACAGTTTATAAATGGTATAGGGTTTCCTGCCAGAGCAGGGGGTTGGACTAGATGACCTCCAAGGTCCATCATCATCATCATCATCATCATCATCATCATCATCATCATCATCATTATTAACTTTTGTTGGAAATTTGAGACAGAAGAACAAGTGAAATAACATACAGAGAGCCCTTGAATTACGACCACAACGGAGCCCGACATTTACGTCGCTAAGTGAGATGGTCATTAAGTGAGTTTTGCCCCATTTTGCGATGCTTCTTGCCAAAGTTGTTAAGTGAGTTGTTGCGTTTGTGAAGCTAATCCCCTGGTTGTTAAGTGAATCTGGATTCCCCATTGATTTCACGTGTCAAAAGGTCAGAAAAAGGCATCCTGTGACCCCTGGAACACAGCAACGGTCATAAGTATGAACCACTTACCACTTGTCTGAATTTTGATCCCACGGGAAGCTCCAACGGTTGTAAGTGTGAAAAACAGTCATAACTCACTTTTTTTCAGTGCCATTGTAACTTCAAACGGTCACTAAATGTTGTAACTGAGGTCAACCTATATGGCAAAACGGGCTAAAACAAAATGGCTAAAATATACAAATGGACTCAAGGGGAAAATGTCTGATTGAAAGAATGGAAGTTTTCATTAAGTTCCAGTCCTAAAGAGAATTTTTATTGAACGATGTGCTGTGGGATGCAATGCCAGAATTGTCTAAAATGTATAAAGATATTTGAAATTTATGCTGTGAAATATGGACAACTTAAAAGGGACATTTTGTCATGTTTTGTGGATGTGTATAAAAAAAAAAAGCAAAAGAAACTTGGATACCAATACATGCACTAATTCAGAAGATTTTTAAATACAGTTAAAACCAGAGGCTGTTCTTTTGGGATTAATGGACAGACAGCTTGAAATAAGTCACGGAGCTTCCATTTTATATATGACAACTGCGGCGAGATTATTATGTGCTCAAAAGAGGGGAGATCTGACACTATCCACAACGGAGAAATGATTGGTGAAGATGGTGGGACTTGCAGAGAAATCTCAGCTGACTTCCTTGATTAAAGAAATGACAATATCTACATTTATGACTGGCTGGGAACCCCTTATGGACTTTTTGCATGACACCGGAAAAAAAAAATCCACCTATGATTTGTGGGTCTGAAGATTGGGGGGGGGGGGAATCACGTAATAGAAAAAATAGGAAAAAAGTGAGCTTTTCTTTTTGTCACTGTAGGAAGAGATAACTTTATAATTGTTGTACTTGCTGCAAAGAAAATTAGTAGCTTCTTTTTTTCTTTCTATCTTTTTTTTTGCACATTTACCATTTCCTTTCTTTTTTCTTTTTCTTTTTTCTTTCTTTCTTTACTCTTTATTAGTTTTATATACAGGATGGTTGGATGGTTGGATGGGTAGATAGATAGATAGGTAGGTAGGTAGGTAGGTAGGTAGGTAGGTAGATAGATAGATAGATAGATAGATAGATAGATAGATAGATAATGAATGCTAAGATAGATAGACAGATAGATAGATAGATAGATAGATAGATAGATAGCCAAGAGATAGATAGATGCTGAGATAGATAGATAATGAATGCTAAGATAGATAGATAAATAGATAGACAGATAGATGCTAAGATATAGATAATGAATGGTAAGATAGATAGATAGATGATAGATACCTAGATAGATAGATAGTTACATAGATATAGATAGATAGATAATGAATGCTTAGATAGACAGATGCTAAGATATAGATAATGAATGCTAAGATAAATAGATAGATAGATACCTAGATAGATAGATGATAGATAGATAGATAGATAGATAGATAGATAGATAGATAGATAGATAGATAGATAGATAGATAGATAGATAGATAGATAGATGAGAGACAGACAGACAGACAGATAGATCTAGGTAACATCAGTGCTGGGAGGGAGGGAGGGAGGGAGGAGGAGGGGAAGGAGCTCAGTAATAGATGAGAGGGGGGTCTGCTCTTATTTTTATGGACTAGTGGCTTGCCCTGTCAGTGTTGGTGGAAGCGTTCTTGGTGGTTCCCCGATTGAGCTGTTTTTTTACCGTTTGCTGATATGACTTGTTAGTTCCTTGATTCGGCAATTATTTACTTCCGATTGTTCATCTAGTGTTGATCTTGGTGCTATCTCTGCTTTACTTGGTGTTGATTGCTGCCGAGTAGGTGTTTTGGTCCTTTTGTTTCCTTTTTTAGATTTCTGATCGTCTCTTTTAAATAGTATGTAGACGTCGTTTCTCTCTCTGTGCCTGTTGATGGCTCATGTGTCCGAACGCTCCCTGCTCATTTTTTCCCCCCAAGCCAAGCATCATTCTACAGCAAAGTTTTATATTCAGCTTAAGCCTGCAATTCACAGCTTGTTTGTTTTGGCTTCCGCGGTAAAATTGTGGCTGCACTTGGAATCCTACCAACTTATTGAAGTTGAGCTATTTTCCCAAGGTGTGACGGTTGGGCATTCACAGCCTCGCCGGACAGGAAGTTGTGTAAACTGTCCCGAATTGTTAAAAAAAATCCTCTTTCTTTTTGTCCCCCGCAGCTGATCCGTGTACCGGTGGAGTCCTGCGAACAGTACAAAAGTTGCAGCGAGTGCCTGGGCTCGGGGGACCCCCACTGCGGATGGTGTGTGCTTCACAACATGTAAGTATGACTCGCTGGGGAGCGGAGAAGACGGCCGCCCTGCATCTTTCTCTCGTCTCGTCCGCTCCCATCTCACCTTTTCTCACCATGGTGTGTAAAAGACGACAAAGCTGCAAATGGAGAGGCCCATCCTCCAGGGAGATGGGGAAACGCGACGTCGGAACTGGATCCCTCAGCTTGGAAAGAGAAAAGGAGGAGAGGAAGGAAGGTGTTGGTGACTTCTGCTAAAGCAGGGGTAGTCAACCTTGGCTCTTTTATGACTCGTGGACTTCAACTCCCAGAATTCCTGAGCCAGCACAGCTGGCTCAGGAATTCTGGGAGTTGAAGTCCACGAGTCATAAAAGAGCCAAGGTTGACTACCCCTGTGCTAAAGCATAGCTGGAGCTTGTCTGTGCTGATTGGTTGTTTGGAAAAGCCGCCCCTTCCCCATTCCTAACATCTCATTAAGAGACCGTGAGTTCTAGTCCCACCTTAGGCTTGAAAGGTGATTGGGTGACTTTGGGCCAATCGCCAGGAGGCTGTGACTTCTAGTCCCACCTTAGGCATGAAAGGCAGTGGAATGACTTTGGACCAATCGCCAGGAGGCTGTGAGTTCTAATCCCACTTTAGGCTTGAAAGGCGATTGGGTGACTTTGGGCCAATCGCCAGGAGGCTGTGAGTTCTAGTCCCACCTTAGGCATGAAAGGCAATTGGGTGACTTTGGGCCAATCGCCAGGAGGCTGTGATTTCTAGTCCCACCTTAGGCATGAAAGGCAGTGGAATGACTTTGGGCCAATCGCCAGGAGGCTGTGAGTTCTAGTCCCACCTTAGGCTTGAAAGGTGATTGGGTGACTTTGGGCCAATCGCCAGGAGGGCTGTGGGTTCTAGTCCAACCATAGGCCTGAAGGCCAGCTGGGTGACATTGGGCCAATCACCAGAAGACAATGAGTTCTAATCCCACCTTAGGAATAAAAGCTGGCTGGGTGATTTTGGTCCAGTCCCTCTCCCTCAGCTTCACCCATCTTATATGAGTTGTGATGAGAAAACAGGAGCAGGGAGAGATATTGTACGTACACCAGCTTGAGTTGTATAAAATGAAGGCGGGTTTTTCCTGCCTGAGTTCATGACCACGCTTCTCTCACCACTGACTCGCATCTTCTGCCAGTTCCGTGGCGGCAAGGCGACAAGGACATCCAGATGGAGTCGCCATCTTTCCAGCCCAGACAGTCGAGAACTTTTTTGATTGTTGATTTGAATGGTTGTTTTTTTTTTTTTTGCTGTAAACTGCCATAGCTTTCCACTGGTGAGGACTGGCTGAATGCCACCCCCTGCACCTGACCCGTCACAAAACCCTCACGTGACACATCCACACCTGAAGCCCTTATAAACAGGAGAGCACGGACGTCCCCCAAACTCGTCTGAACAGGTTACCTAGCTTGATAACGAAACATTCTAGAAACCGACCCACGAGGTCAGAGAACGAACCTTCGCCCTCGTCCTACACGTGCGCGACAGATATTGGCCACCATTGCCAAAACAAATGTTTTGTAGGGTGGAAGCGAGGTGACTTGGAAATGACGGGTGCCACCCCGTGTTTTTAATAATAATAATAATAATAATAATAATAATAATAATAATAATAATAATAATAATAATAATAATAATAATAATAATAATAATAATAATAATAATAATAATAATAATAATAAAGTTGGAAGGGACCTTGGAGGTAATCTAGTCCAACCCCCTGCTCAGGCAGGAAACCCTATCCCATTTCGGTCAAATGGCTGTCCAGTCTCTTCTTGAAAATCTCCAGTGTTGGAGCATTCACCGCTTCTGGAGGCAGGTTGTTCCACTGGTTAATTGTTCTCACTGTCAGGAAGTTTCTCCTTAGTTCTAGGTTGCTTCTCTCCTTGATTAGTTTCCATCTGTTGCTTCTTGTCCTGCCTTCAGGGGCTTTGGAGAATAGCTTGACTCCCTCTTATTTGGGGCAGCCCCTGAGATATTGGAACACTATCATGTCCCCCCTCGTCCTTCTCTACGTTAAACTAGACATACCCAATTCCAGCAACCATTCCTCATATGTTTTAGCCTCCAGTCCCCTAATCATCTTTGTTGCTCTTCTCTGCACTCTTTCTAGAGTCTCAGCATCTTTTTTACATCGTGGTGACCAAAACTGGATGCAGTATTCCAAGTGTGGCCTTACCAAGGCCTTGTAAAGTGGTATTAACACTTCACGTGATCTTGATTCTATCCCTCTGTTTATGCAGCCTAGCACTGTGTTGGCTTTTTTGGCAGCTGCAGCACACGGCTGGCTCATATTTAAGTGATTGTCCACTAGGACTCTGGAGAAATGGCCTTTTTCTTTGGTTTTTTTTTTTTTTTTTGGAAATGACCCAAATCGGGGAGAACACTTTGTTTTTTCTCCAAGCCTCGAGTAAACCCCGACAGGGGTCCTGCTTTTGTGTTCTCCGCACGGTGCCTCTTCAGAACGACGGTCTAGAGAAGCAATTTGCAGCTTAGCCAGTTTCAAAGGCAATCCCGGGGTGCTGGCAGTCAATGTTAAGGGAAAACACACACACACACACACACACACACACACACACACACACGGCAGTGAGCCAGTTTCGGCTGGCTATTCACGGAGACACCACAGCGCCCTCCTTTCTCTTCCTCCGTTCTCTGTGCCGCTCACGATACCGGCTTCCTCCCCACCCCACCTCCAATCTATAGTTGAGAGAATTGATTTCTTCAACTTTTCGGTCTCCACTGTGTAGTAGGAAAAGTGTCCTGGTGTGCCATGGGCATAGAGAGAGTTTGAAAGCAGAACGGGGGAAAAAAATTAGCACGGAGGAGTTGATTTCTGTAGGGCAAGGAGAGAAATTTGGAATAAAGTTTGACCCTCGGAGTTTGTGACTGCAGTGGTGTTCGATCGATCAATCAGAATAGAGCTGGAAGGGAACTTGGAGGTAGAAGCAGGAGACCTCATACCATTTCAGACGTCCAGTCTTTTCTTTAAAAAGCTCCAGTGATGGAGCATCCACCGCAGAATAGCAGAATAGTAGCATAACGGAATAACAGCAGAGTTGGGAAGGGTCCAGCCCCCTGCTCAAGCAGGAAGCCCTATATCAGTGGTTCTCAACCTTTTTAATGCCGCGATCCCAACCGGTCATAAATCGAGGACTAAACCAGTCGTAAGTCGAGGACTAAACCGGTCGTAAGTCGAGGACTAAACCGGTCGTAAGTCGAGGACTACCCAACCGGTCGTAAGTCGAGGACTTTCCCTGCCTGGGAGCGCCGCGCATGCGTGGTTCCGCCCCTTGTGCCGGCCGAGGCATAGCTGGCAAGCGGCAGAGATGGAGCAGGCCGACCACCAGCTGGCCCAGCCCAAGGGAGGTAAGGCCCCCGCCGGAAAAGGGAAAAAAATGGCAGACAAAAAAAATGGTGGACAAAAAAAATGGCGGACAGCCTTGCTTGGCGACCCCCATGAAATGGTCGATCGACCCCAAATGGGGTCCCGACCCACAGGTTGAGAACCACTGCCCTATATCATTCTGGACAAAGGGCTGTCCAGTCTCTTCTTAAAAGCCTCCAGGGATGGAGCCTCCATAATTTCTGGAGGCAGGCTGTTCCACCGGTCAATTCTCCAGGAAGTTTCTCCTTCGTTCTCGGTTGCTTCTCTCCTTGATGAGTTTCCATCTGTTGCTTCTTGTCCTGCCTTCAAGTGCCGTGGAGAATAGGTTGATCCCCCCCCTTTCTCTTCTCTGTGGCAATCCCTCAAATATTGGAAGATTGCTACCGTATCATGTCGCCCCTAGTCCTTCTTTTCTCTAGAGTAGCCAAACCCAAATCCTACCAAAAAATCAGTCCTAAGTCACATCTTTCAGTCGTCGTAACTTTGAATGGTCACTAAATGGACCGTTGTAAGTTGAGGACTAACTGTACTATTCTGGACAAATGGCTGTCCAGTCTCTTCTTAAAAACCTCCAGTGTTGGAGCATTCACAGCTTCTGGAGGCAGGTTGTTCCACTGGTTAATTGTTCTAAGGGTCAGGAAGTTTCTCCTTAGTTCTAGGTTGCTTCTCTCTTTGGTTAGTAATCCTCCTCCTCCTCCTCCTCCTCTTCCTCCTCCTCCTCCTCCTCCTCCTCCTCCTCCTCCTCCTCCTCCTCCTCCTCCACTGATTAATTGTCCTCACTGTCAGGAAGTTTCTCCTTAGTTCCAGGTTGCTTCTCTCCTTGATGAGTTTCCCTCCGTTGCTTCTTCTCCTGCCTTATTGTTTACATTTGCTGGATGTCAAGAGCCCCAAAGCAAGACATCTAGTTATTTCTTCACCTACAGGTAATCCTCAACTTTACAACCATTCCTTTTGCGACCATTCAAAGTTACAACGGCACTTTAAAAAGAGACCTACGATCTTTTCTCCCGTTTACGACCGCTGCAGCCTCCCCAGGGCCACGTGATCAATGTTCAGAGGCTCGGCAACTGGCATGTACTTAGGACGGTTGCAGGGGTCACGTGATCCCCTTGTGCGACATTCCGACGAGCCAAGTCGATGGGGGAAAGCCAGATTCACTCAACCGCCGGGCGGCTAACTTCACAACCGCAGTGATTCACTTTAACGGCTGCGGGAAGAAAGGACGTCCAACGGGACGAAACTCAACACCTCTCTTGCTTAGCAACGGAAAATTTCGGCTCAATCGTGGCTGTAAGTCGAGGATCCCCTGTCCTTGGCATCTGGGCAAATGGAAAAGGAGACTTTTTTTTAAAAAAAAAAAACTCCTGGATCTTCCCAGCCTCACTTGATCTTCACCCTGACTAGAAATGGGAGCGTCACAACTCCGTCCTATTGTTGGCTGAAGTTTCTTGCGACCTTAGCTGGAACTTCTTTCCACAGAAGGAAGAAACAAACAAAGATTATTGGGGGGGGAATGGTTTGCCTGCCCCCCCACCTCCTTTTCTGATCTCCTGACTTCTTCTGAAGCTTCTCTCCAAAGCGGGAAAAGACTCTTGAAGCCGCCGATCTTCTCCGATAGTCCCAGAGGACGAGACGGAAAGGTTTTTAATTGTGTCTTTTTAAACTTTTCTCTCCCCTTCTGTTGCCTGGGCCCTGGAAACAAATACCATCTGGTCTCCGCGGGTAACTCGATCCCGCTGTTCGTAGGAATGTCCTCATTGATCGACCTCAGATTTACCTTTTCTTGGTCAAAGTTCTGAAGTTGAGCGAGCCAACTTGAAGGTAATCCAAGCTCTCTTCAGAGGCCTCGATAACGATCAGAGCCTTTGAACGTCATCGCTTTCTCGGCCGCTTGACTTTTAAGATGAGATCAGCTTTGGGTGCCTAAGTTTGTTTTCTGTCTCACAACTTTTCTTTCTTTCTTTCTTTCTTTCTTTCTTTCTTTCTTTCTTTCTTTCTTTCTTTCTTTCTTTCTTTCTTTTTCTTCCTTCCTTCCTTCCTCCCTCCCTCCCTTTCTTCATTTCTGCTTTTCTTTCTTTTTCTTTCCTTCCTTCTTTCTTTCTTTCCTTCTTTCTTTCTTTTCTTCCTTCCTTCCTTCCTTCCTTCCTTCCTCCCTCCCTCCCTTTCTTTCTTCCTTCCTTCCTTCCTTTCTTTCTTTCTTTCTTTTTTCCTCCCTCTCCCTTCTTTCTTTCTTTCCTTCTTTCTTTCTTTTCTTCCTCCCTCCCTCCCTCCTTTCCTTTCTTCCTTTCTACCTTCCTTCCTTTCTTTCTTTCTTTCTTTCCTTCTTTCTTTCTTTCTTTCCTTCTTTCTTTCTTTTTTCCTTCCTTCCTTCCTTTCTTTCTTTTCCTTCCTTCCTCCCCTCTTTATTTCTTTTCCTTCCTTCCTTCCTTCCTTCCTTCCTTCCTTCCTTCCTTCCTTCCTTCCTTCCTTCCTTCCTTTCTTTCTTTCTTTCTTTCTCTCTCTCTCTCTTTCTTCCTGAAGGCAGGACAAGAAGCAACGGATGGAAACTTGTCAAAGAGAGACCTATCCTAGAGAAATTTCCTCACAGTAAGAACAATCACAATTCTCGACATGACCCAAAATGTTTGTAACTAAGCGAGACAGTTGTTGCAATTCATTGTTGTAATGTATTTCTATGCAACAACTACAGTAGTATTCAACCAGTAGATGGCAGTATTTACAAGTTTGGATCTATGGTATCCCTCTCACAGTTGCTACTATTGAGCAAGGTACCCCCTATACTATACCTGTACATTTGATTTTTCTTGCCTAAATGTAGAACCTTACTTTTTTCACCCTTGAATTTCATTTTGTTAGATAGTGCCTAGTGTTCAAGTCTATCCAGATCCTCCCGTATCTTAAGCCTGTCTTCTGGAGTGTTGGCTATTCCTCTAGTGCAGTGGTTCTCAACCTGTGGGTCGGGACCCCATTTGGGGTCGATCGACCATTTCATGGGGGTCGCCAAGCAAGGCTGTCCGCCATTTTTTTTGTCCGCCATTTTTTTTGTCCGCCATTTTTTTCCCCTTTTCCGGCGGGTGCCTTACCTCCCTTGGGCTGGGCCAGCTGGTGGTTGGCCTGCTCCGTCTCTGCCGCTTGCCAGCTACGCCTCGGCCAGCGCAGGGGGCGGAACCACGCATGCGCGGCGCTCCCAGGCAGGGAAAGTCCTCGACCTACGACCGGTTGGGTAGTCCTCGACTTACGACCGGTTTAGTCCTCGACTTGCGACCGGTTTAGTCCTTGACTTATGACCGGTTTAGTCCTGAACTTACGACCGGTTGGCGTCGCGGCATTAAAAAGGTTGAGTCTAGTGGACATCCACATTTTTGATCACTTATAAGGACTTCCCGGATGCCCTTCTGAGGTCAGACAATGCTGGCTTTGCTGTTGTTTTCTCTCCTTACCGATGACCAAGATAATAACACAGGGCTTGTCAAGTTCCTCCTGCTGACACGTCAGTCTCTAGAAGAAAATCAGTAGTGTTATGATGGACGGACAACCGAACCACAGGGAACAAATGCCTCTGAACCATGGGGATGTTTTTTCAGGGAATTGTTTTCTGTCGGATTCGCCGGCAATTTCTAGTGTCCCTGCCTCAGTTGATGATGTGCAAGGGAGAGCAAATAGCCTGTGGAGTGACGGCTCTCCAGAGAGAGGTCATGTCTGCTTTCGGTAGTATTTGTACTTCAATTTTCCATCATTCTTGATAGTGTCAAGACTTCTGACAGGATGGGATGCGACGAACTCCTCTTTCCCTGAAATAATGTCTCTGCACTTTCAGAGGTATTTATCTATCTCTATTTTATTTAGCAAGCTGGGACTTTGATTCTTTCCTCGTATCCTCAAAGGGGTTTGATGCGTTGGTTCCTAAGATCTGTGTTTATACAAGACACGTAATCAAGTTTCTATATCAGATCTTTTTATTTTTTATTTTTGCAATGGCCCAATAAACTGCACCATGGGTTGGCTGGCTTCATACAACCTTTTCAGCCACATGTCTTACCAATTTGTATGTTCTACCCTGGCATGGATTAAACCTTTTGTTGATCTTTAACTGTTTTGGTCACCACATTACAAAAATAACCGTTGAGACTTTGGGAAAAGCGCAGAGAAGAGCAACTAAGACGATTAAAGGCCTGGAGACTGAAATGTACGAAGAATGGTGGCAGGATTTGGGAACGGCCAGTGTAGAGAAAAGAAGGATTAGGGCAGACATGATAGCAGTATTTCAGGGCTGCCACAAAGAAGAGGGGTTGAAGCTATTTTCCAAAGGACCTGAAGGCAGGACCAGAAGAAACGGATGGAAATTAATCAAGGAGAGAAGCAACCTAGAACTAAGGAGGAATTTCCTGACAGCGAGAATAATTAACCAGTGGAACAACTTGCCTCCAGAAGTTGTGGGTACTCCATCATTGGAGGTAAGAAACTGGACAGCTATTTGTTCAAAATGGTAGAGGGTCTTCTGCTTGAGTAGGGGGTTGGACTAGAAGATCTCCAAGGTCCCTTCCAACTCAGAGGTAGTCCTCAATTTATAACCACAATTGAGCCCAAAATTTATGTTGCTAAGTAAGAAATTTGGTCCCTTCCAACTCTTAAGTTGTTCCCTTCCAACTCTTATTCTGTTGTGCTGTTAAATGGTTGTCACTGTAGGAGGTTGGCAAAGATGCCCCATAAAATCTTTCCCATTCTCCAGTTCTATCATTCCATAATTCCTTTTTCTCCATATAAGTTTTTTTTATTCATTTTTCCCATACATACAATAGTAATTTTTCAACCAACGTGTCTGAGTTTACATGCTAATACACATTTAATTCCTAATCCTTTCTTCTTTCCTCCAGCCAATGGTAAAATAAATTCCAGATTTGATAATAGTTCGTTTCTTCTTTTTCTTTCAGTCTCATAGTCAGTCTGCCCATCTCTGTGCATTCTAGTATTTTTTTTAATTATTTCTTCATCTGATGGTATTCCTCCATTTTTTCAGTGTTGCGCAAATATAATTCTTGCCACTGTTGTGACATGCAAAGTCAAGTATAAGCTTTGTTTATTAGTCTTTTCTGGCATTATACCTAATTAAAAAAAGTTCAGGTTTAAAATCAACACATTCTCCTAACCTCTGTTCTAGCCAAGTATGTATCTTTTCCCAATAATTCTTTACTTTATCACATGTCCACCAAACATGGTAATACGTGCCTGACTTATGTTTATATTTCCAACATCTACCTGACATATTTTTAAACATTTTTGCTAATCTTGCATAATTCCTGTCATCTTTCATCTTTGTGGCTGAAGATAAGGGACTGTGAGATTTGTAGTGCAGCATTAGCTGGAGGACGTCATCCTGCATGCCTATTGTCTACCATATTTTCCTGAAAATAATTAATAATAATAATAATAATAATAATAATAATAATAATAATAATAATAATAATAATAATAATAATAAAGTTGGAAGGGACCTTGGAGGTCATCAAGTCCAACCCCCTACTCAGGCAGGAAACCCTATACCATTTCGGACAAATGGCTGTCCAGTCTCTTCTTAAAAACTTCCAGTGTTGGAGCATTCACAGCTTCTGGAGGCAGGTTGTTCCACTGGTTAATTGTTCTCACTGTCAAGAAATTTCTCCTTAGTTCCAGGTTGCTTCTCTCCTTGATTAGTTTCCATCCATTGCTTCTTGTCCTGCCCTCAGACGCTTTGGAGAACAGCTTGACTCCCTCTTCTTTGGGGCAGCTCCTGAGATACTGGAACATGGCTATCATGTCCCCCCTCGTCCTTCTCTTCGTTAAACTAGACATACCCAATTCCAACAACCGTTCCTGATATGTTTTAGCCTCCAGTCCCCTAATCATCTTTGTTGCTCTTCTCTGTACTCTTTCCAGAGTCTCAACATCTTTTTTACATCATGGTGACCAAAACTGGATGCATGTCTTATATTAATTTTTGCTCCAAAAGATGCATTAGGTCTTATTTTCCGGTTAGGTCTTATATTCTGGGAAATACGGTACTAAATGGGTCCGTCTGGCTGACGATCTTAACTGGGGCTTATTTTGGGGGTGGGGTTATATTACCAGCATCTTGAAAAATCACACTAGGGCTTATATTCTGGTTGGGTCATATTCTGGGAAATATGGTACTAAATGGGTCCATCTGGCTGACAATCTTAACTGGGGCTTATTATTGGGGTGGGGCTTATATTACGAGCGCCCTGAAAAAAATCACGCAAGGGCTTATTTTCAGATTAGGTCTTATTTTGGGGAAAATACGGTAATGTTGGCTTCTTGAGGCTAGGCAGATGGGCAAACCCAAATGCCATTTCCAATATCAGCTCTTTGCTTCGGTGAATTAGCTGGCTGGGCTGGGGAAAATGGAGGATGGGATGCCAAAGCCTCTTCCAGACTCTTCCAAAACTAGATAGGAAAAAAAAAACACATTCCGAGTCGCATCTTAACGTGCAAATTAAATCAGCCGAAGCCGCACGCAGCCATGACTGGCAAAGCTGGTTTCTCAATTGAATTGCTTTTTTTTTTGCTGGGGATTGTCCGTCGGTGTGGGGAACGAGGATTTCTCTGCCCGTTGTTAGGAATTAATTTTTTTTGGGGGGGGCGACTTAATTGTGCTTTTGCTGAACCCGTCTTCTTGCCCTGCTTCCGTTGGCCTCACTTTCTAATTTTCCACTTGGCTGAGGTTTCTTTGCCAGACAAAGATTTGGACTTGGGAAACCTCAGCAGAGGCTCCCGACATAAAGTGGATTATCTCCTGGACCCACTGAGTTGAATAATAATAAAAAAATTGCCTCGCCGGCCGCCCAGTACCGTATTCAAATGATGCTTTGAACATGTTGCAAATGGTCTGGCGTAGAGGTGGGGATGCTAAGAGGAATCTGTAGTTAGGGAGGCTCCCAGATCCCCAGCTGTTCCCAATGGAGAATAACAAAATAACACAGTTGGAAGGGACCTTGGAGGTCTTCTAGTCCAACCCCCTGTTCAGGCAGGAGATCCTATACCAGTGATGGCAAACCTTTTAGAGACCGAGTGCCGAAACTGCAACCCAAAACCCACTTATGTATCATCGGGTGCCGGGTGGGTGTGGCCAATTGGGGTGTGTGGCCCATTGGGTGGGCGTGGCTGTGGTGGTAACGGCAGACTGGGTGGGACTAAAAAGTTTAATCAATCAATTCCAACTTTGCGAGATCTTTTTTTTTCCCCGTAAGAAGTTGAAATTGACTGATTGATAGAACCTTTTTTTTTCTTTTTTGCACATGGCAGCGGAGGCCTAAAGCAAAAAGATTTTATAAAACCCAGCGGAAGGCCTAGGACTGGGGCGAAGGTGTGTGTGCCCACAGAGAGGGCTCCGAGTGCCGCCTCTGGCACCCGTGCCATAGGTTCGCCACCACTGTCCTATACTATTTAAGACAAGTGGCTGTTCAGTCTCTTCTTAAAAGCCTCCAATGTTGGAGCAGCCACAACTTCTGGTGGCAAGTTGTTCCACTGGTTAATTGTTCTCACTGTCAGGAAGTTTCTCCTTAGTTCTAGGTTGCTTCTCTCCTTGATTAGTTTCCATCCGTTGCTTCTTGTCCTGCCTTCAGAGGCTTTGGAGAATAGCTTGACTCCCTCTTCTTTGGGGCAGCCCCTGAGATACTGGAAGACTGCTATCATGTCCCCCCTCGTCCTTCTCTTCATTAAACGAGACATATCCAATTCCTGCAACCGTTCTTCGTATATTTTAGCCCCCAGTCCCCTGATCATCTTGGTTGCTCTTCTCTGCACTCTTTCTAGAGTCAGGAGATCGCTTCAGTGTCTCTTCTTTCAAGGGTCCTCCTGATCAATGCACTTTTCTAAAAACAAAAAAAAAATGGGATCTCTCCGGCCTTCAAGCAAGGAGATCTAAATTTTTCAAGGAGATCATTTATCCAGTTATTGGAAAGATTCTGGCACGTTCCTTTTTGTGGTTGTGGTTGTTGTCGTTCCTGGGTGTGCCAAGGATTGTACCTGGGGTTTTCATGCAGAGTGGAGTTAATGAGAAGAATTATTCTAAATTATTGGAAATAATTCCGCTCCGCGTGAAATTAACAATGTGGGAAGTCGGTGTGTGTTATCTAATGAGGAAAAGGACTTCCAATATTTGAGGGGCTGTTTCAACAAAGGAGGGAGGGGGTCAACCTATTCTTCAAAGCCCCTGAAGGCAGGACAAGAAGCAACCGATGGAAAATAATCGAAGAGCGCTCCAAGCTAGAATTAAGGAGAAATTTCCTGACAGTGAGAACAATTAACCAGTGGAACTACCTGCCTCCAGAAGCGGTGAATGCTCCAACACTGGAGGTTTTTAAGAAGAGACTGGACAGCCATTTTTTTCTGAAATGGTATAGGGCTTCCTGCCTGAGCAGGGGGTTGGACTAGATGACCTCCAAGGTCCCTTCCAACTCTGCTGTTCTGTATTTACTGACCAAGCTATTAGCTTCCTCAGGGGTATCTGATATGGATAGACACTTAGCATGTTTGTAGGTTTTTGCTAACTGCACTGCAGAGGCTGAAGACGTATCTTCGCATCCTGGGGTCTTCGGCTGGACATTGCTCCAGCAGTTGTGTCTTTTTCTCTCCCTCTCCCCTTATGGAAAATGTGCTTCAACTTTGTGGAGAAGCCGGATCCTTTAAGACCAAAATCTCGGTGAGGGTGACATTGAATGGTGGATAAGGCAAATCCCTCTCTTCCCCCAGCTGACATCCTGATCAAAATTGCAGATTCCTCTTCCTATCGCAGTCCCAGCATATTTCTCTCTCTCTCTCTCTCTCTCTCTCTCTCTCTCTCTCTCTCTCTCTCTCTCTCTCTCTCTCTCTCTCTCTCTCTCTCTCTCTCTCTCTCTCTCTCTCTCTCTCTCTCTCTCTCTCTCTCTCTCTCTCTCT
>NW_015390248.1:16264-24540 GCF_001527695.2 Protobothrops mucrosquamatus | reverse complement strand
GCACACACACACACACACACACACACACACACACACGATGTCTGAATCTCACTTGCAGATGCTCTGATCCGTATTGCAAGCGAAAGGAAGCGATTCTTTCACCTTAAACAGGCTTGAGGATCTTCCTGGGGTCCGAATCTTCAAGGGGAGGGTCTGAGGTGAGGGGTCGCCTTGCCTGAGACTGTGGATGTATTTTTTTATTTATAGTTTTTCAGCGATGGAGAAGCCGAGTTCTTGATCGTTAGGGAAGAGGGGCTGAATGTGATCCCCTCTTTTTTAATAATAATAATAATAATAATGGTTCTATTATCATATAGAACACAAAGAATGGCGCGGTACAGAGGGCTAGGAACACGGTCGCGGTGAAAGTAAAATTAAACCTTTTGAAATAGAAAATTTGATATCAGTGTTAAATACGATTGCTGGGATGTCAAAGGCACAAAGAATCGCTTAGATTGTTTTGCGGGGGCTTAATATAATGTTGATAAGAAGTGGTAAAAGATGTGGTGTTATTTTTTTTCCGTATTAAAAAGAAATTAGATCGTTTGAGCTTCAGACTGAACTCTCCGCTGTGTTGTTCTTGTGGTTAAATACTATGGGTACTTCTTGACGAATAGAATAGAATAGAATAGAATAGAATAGAATAGAATAGAATAGAATAGAATAGAATAGAATAGAATAGAATATATGGAATTGAAAATAGAATAGAATGGAATGGAATGGAATAGAATGGAATGGAATGGAATGGAATGGAATGAAAATAGAATAGAATAGAATAGAATAGAATAGAATAGAATAGAATAGAATAGAAAATAGAAAATAGAATGGAATACAGAATAGAACAGAACAGAATAGAATAACAGAGTTGGAGAGGGCCTTGGAGGTCTTCTAGTCCAGCCCCTTGCTCAAGCAGGAGACCCTATATTATTTCAGACAGGTGTCTGTTCAGTCTCTTTTTAAAAAATCTCCAGTGATGGAGCACCCACGACTTCTGGTGGCATGCTGTTCCACTGGTTAATTGGTCTCACTCTTTAGGAAGTTTCTCCTTAATGCCGGGTTGCTTCTCTCCTTGATTTGTTTCCATCTCTTTTGTTTCTTGTCTTGCCTTTGGGTGCTTTGGAAAATAAGTTGAGCCCCTCCTCTTTGTGGCAGCCCCTCAAATACTGGAAGACTGCTATCATGTCCCCCCTAGTCCTTCTTTTCTCTAGACTAGCCATACCCAGTTCCTGTAACCCTTTCTTCATATATGTTTTAGTCTCCTGGCCTTTAATCATCTTAGTTGCTCTTCTTTGCACTTTTGCCAACTTCTTTTTTGTTACGTGGTGACCAAAATTGGCTGCAGTATTCCAGGTGTGGCCTTACTTTATAAAGCAGCACTAATACTTCATATGATACTAATATTTCAGGTGGAAGTATTAGAATACTTCATGTATTCTTTTTGAGGGTCAGCCAGCTGAAGTGCCCAGGCAGAAATCTGGTGAGGATTTTGTACCAGCAGCCAGACTGCTAGGATTTTCGCTGGAAATTTGCAAACCCAGAAACAATAAAATCAAATTGTCACCTTTTCTATTACCTTTCCAGGCACTGGCTGTGGCTTAATGAAAAAACTTCACCTGTATCTGCAAAGGGTTTAAAAATATGGAAAGGGGAGAGGAAACACAAGCGGCGGTAACCAGCCAAATTTAATTCTTGCAGTGAATTACGCAGCTGCCTCTCTGGACTTAAAAAAGAAAAACATTCATAAACATTATTAGCGTTAATAAGAAAACTCCGATAGGGCGGCCTGTGCCAGAGAGGAACGATTTTGCTTATTAATTAACTCGCCTTATCTCTGCAGCTTTGTTTCCTTTTATTAGTTCCTCTCCCTCAGTACATTTTTTTTCCCCCTTTCAAATTATGGTCCAAGAATTTGGCAGCGGGAGGGAGTTATTTTCATAAACTCAGAGAAGGCAAGAAGAAACCTTATACCGCGCAAAGGAAATTGGAAGAAGGGCTGTTGAAATAGGCGGGGGACTTTGTGACAGGCGGTCCTCGACGTACGACGACAACTGAGCCCAAGATTTCGGTTGCTAAGCGGGACGCTTCGTTAAGTGAGTTTTGTCCCTTTGGAAGACCTTCCTTGACACACTTGTTAAGAGAATTCCCACCATCGTTAAGAAAATCTGACTTCCCGCCTTCACTTCGTTTGTCAGAAGGTCACAAATGAAGATCGTATGACCCCGGGATGCTACGCAGAATGACAGGCACTGAATTTGGATCTTGTGACTGCAGGAATGGAGCAATGGGCATAAGTCTGAGGGCCGGTTGTAAGTCACTTTTTCAGTGGTATTGTAAAACTGTGAATGGTCACTAAACGAATGTTTGAGAATCAGTCGCTAGGCTTACACGGTGAGGTCTAGAATCTTGTATTAACTGCTCCATTTCAGCCCTGACTCCAAAGTGATCTAACACTAGCCCTATCCCTAAGCCTAGTTTCATTTTCATTGTTAATGGGATTTTCCCACGTATTTCACTGCGGCCCACGAAAGAGTCCGAATGAAGAGGTATTATGTTCTCTTTCCTTTGAGAACTTCCTAGATTATATAGAATGGAATGGAATGGAATAGAATAGAATAGAATAGAATAGAATTGTCTGAAATGGTATAGGGTTTCCTGCCTGAGCAGGGGGTTGGACTAGATGACCTCCAAGCTCCCTTCCAACTTTATTATTAGAATAGAATAGAATAGAATAGAATAGAATAGAATAGAATAGAATAGAAAATATGGAGTGGAATAGAGTAGAGTAGAGTAGAGTAGAATAGAATAGAATAGAATAGAATAGAATAGAATAGAATAGAACAGAACAGAACAGAACAGAACAGAACAGAAAATAGAATGGAATGGAATAGAAAATAGAACGGAACGGAACGGAACAGAACAGAACAGAACAGAATAGAGAAGGAATGGAACGGAATGGAATGGAACAGAGCAGAGCAGAGCAGAGCAGAGCGAAATAGCACAGTTGGGACCTATACTATTTCAGACAAATGGTTGTCCATCGCTTCTTTAAAACCTCCAGTCATGGAGAGCTTTGCAGCCCTCTCTAAGCAGTTTACAGAACCAGCCAGTTTCCACCCACCCTTCCAACAATCTGTGTCCTCATTTTACCGACCTGGGAAGGAATGGGAGGCTGAGTCAACCTGGATCCGGTCAGGATCGAACTCCAGGCTGTGGGAATGAAGAGTTTGTCTGCAGTGCTGCACTCTTAACCACTGCGCCACCACAGCGCCGTGGTCGCAAAGTCCCCAAAGATGTCCGTGGCACACTGCAACTCTCAAAAACATGAGCCGGTTGCCACATTTTGATCACGCGACTATGGGGATCCTGCAACGCTGGTAGGTGTGGAAAAAGGGTCACAAGTCGCGTTTTTCAGTGCCGTTGTAACTTTGAACGGTCACTAAACAAACGATTGTAACTCGAGGACCACCAGGAATGTCTGATTCTTCCCTTCCTGCTTCTGAAATATTAAAGGAGTGTTTTCTTACCAATTTAAAAAACTCTGACCAAAATGCTTTCCAGTGGCATCTATCGAGGGCGTTGGCGGTTTCAAAAATCTGCAAAACCGCGCTAATCTCCAAACCCTGCTTATTTTCCTGAAGATATAAAAGGACAAGAGTTTTGATTGTCACGTCACACCTGCCGGCGTGCAGATTTCGACACACACAACCGCACCCCCTGGACCCCTCCGAGCTTTCTTTTTTTTTTCTCATTTAACACCTCCTAAAGCAGCTGTTTGACATCTGTTGCGCAGGGGAAAAAATTAAGACTGGGGGAAGAATTTTATTTGGTACATGCAGAAAGGCAAATGTGGACTTGCCAACTGGATTTATTGCATTGTAAATTTATTTTAAGCATGTATAGGATTCTCCCACCCACCCACCCCTGCTCGAACAATGGAGCTGGGTGGCCCACAGCAGAAAACAATCCAAAAATAAACAGGGTAGTCAACAACGATCACAAGGAAGCAACAGAGCTCACATTCCTACACTCTCCCTTTGGTGATATTAGACATCCAGGCTTTAATTCCATTTTTTTGTTAAAAAAAAAAAAAGTCTTTTTAAACCCCATCAGGCTTGGGGGCCACCCAAACTGATGCCAGCCTTCATTTTCCACGCTTCTTCAAAACGTGCAGTGCTGTTCTCCAAATATAGCGCGGGTTCAAATAGTGTCTGCATTCTTGGGGGCGCGTTTTCCCTCACCATAGACATCTGTTTCCCGCATGGAAGGGACCTTGGAGGTCTTCTAGTCCAACTCCCTGCTCAAGCAAGGAGACCAGGGGTAGGCAACCTTGGCTCTTTTATGACTCGTGGACTTCAACTCCCAGAATTCCTGAGGCAGCCATGCTGAGGGGAAAGGGAGAGGTTTCCAAGCTGAGCCCTGCTGGCTCAGGAATTCTGGGAGTTGAAGTCCACCAGTCATAAAAGAGTCAAGGTTGCCTACCCCTGGCCTAAGTCCTCCTGTTCTAAGCGGTGAGCCTCCTAGACCAGGGTTAGGCAACCTTGGCTCTTTTATAACTTGTGGACTTCAACTCCCAGAATTCCTGAGCCAGCATGGGGGAACTATGGCCCCCTCATGACTGGTGGACTTCAACTCCCAGAATTCCTGAGCCGCTATGGCTCAGCTTGGAAACCTCTCCATTTCCCCTCAGCATAGCTGGCTCAGGAATTCTGGGAGTTGAAGTCCACCAGTCATAAAAGAGCCAAGGTTGCCTACCCCTGGCCTAAGTCCTCCTGTTCTAAGCGGTGAGCCTCCTTAGTTCTAGGTTGCTTCTCTCCTTGATTAGTTTCCATCCGTTGCTTCTTGTCCTGCCTTCAGGCGCTTTGGAGAACAGCTTGACTCCCTCTTCTTTGGGGCAGCCCCTGAGATATTGGAACACGGCTATCATGTCCCCCTTCGTCCTTCTCTTCATTAAACTAGACATTCCCAATTCCAGCAACCTTTCCTTATATGTTTTAGCCTCCAGTCCCCTGATCCTCTTTGTTGCTCTTCTCTGCACTCTTTCTAGAGTCTCAGCATCTTTTTTACATTGTGGTGACCAAAACTGGATGCAGTATTCCAAGTGTGGCCTTACCAAGGCCTTGTAAAGTGGTATTAACACTTCACGTGATCTTGATTCTCTCCCTCTGTTAATGCAGCCCAGCACTGTGTTGGCCTTTTTGGCAGCTGCAGCACATGGCTGGCTCCTATTTAAGTGATTGTCCACTAGAACTCCGAGATCCCTCTCACAGGTGCTACTATTGAGCAAGGTACTACCTATAGTATACCTGTGCATTTGGTTTTTCTTGCCTAAAAATAAAACCTTACTTTTTTCACCGTTGAATTTCATTTTGTTCGATAGTTAGATACAAAAATGTTTGATTGCCAAAAAAAAATACCACAAATACACAAAAAGTGGATTTGGAAACGAGAGGGAACACCCTGAGGGTTTTTTCCTGCCTCTCCGCAGCCACGTTGAATTCCATCCATCCGGTGGCACGTTGTATGTAAGATGAAGTTGGCATGTTGTGAATGGGGGGGGGGAACGCAGATTGTCTCCTCTTCAAAATACCAGCTGTTTGGAGCGCTTCAAAGCTTGAAACCCAAATGCGTTGGGAGAGTTGTGTTTTCAGCCACTCTGAGTTGTCTTTTAACATGACAAACTTTGGAACGGTCCAACGGCTGCTCGGATGGCATAGTTTCGTTCAAGCTCAAAACGAAACACGCATGTTCCAAAGAAGGGTGTTGTTGTTGTTTTCCAATAATTTCGAATGTCCTTCCCATGGAAGGCAGCCAAAATGGACATTTCCAATCAGACTTTTCAAGTAGTGGGGACTTCAGTTAAGTCCATTCACCATTGGGTGCCCAGCCAACAAAGTATAAACCTCCAGATAGATAGATAGAGACCTAGATGGGCATAGAGACCTAGATAGATAGACAGACAGACAGACAGACGATGTTAGATAGATAGATAGATAGATAGATAGATAGATAGATAGATAGATAGATAGATAGATAGATAGATAGATAGATAGATAGATAGATAGATAGACATAGATAGATAGAGACATAGATAGACATAGAGACCTAGATAGATAGATAGATAGATAGATAGATAGATAGACAGACAGACAGACAGACAGACAGACAGACAGACAGACAGACAGACAGACAGAGAGAGACATAGAGATATAGAGATATAGATATAGATAGACAGACATAGACAGACATAGACATAGATAGACAGACAGACAGACAGACAGACAGAGACATAGAGACATAGAGATATAGAGATATAGATATAGATAGACAGACATAGACAGACATAGACAGACAGACAGACAGACAGACAGACAGACAGATAGATAGAGACAGACAGACAGACAGACAGAGACATAGAGAGACATAGATAGAGACATAGATAGACCTAGATAGATAGATAGATAGATAGATAGATAGATAGATAGATACCTAGACATAGATAGATAGATAGATAGATAGATAGATAGATAGATAGATACCTAGACATAGATAGATAGATAGATAGATAGATAGATAGATAGATAGATAGATAGATAGATAGATAGATAGATAGATAGATAGATAGATAGATAGATAGAAACCTAGACATAGATAGGTAGATAGATAGATAGGTAGGTAGGTAGGTAGGTAGGTAGGTAGGTAGGTAGATAGATAGATAGATAGATAGATAGATAGATAGATAGATAGATAGATAGATAGATAGATAGACAGACAGACATAGAGAGAGAGAGAGAGAGACAGACAGACAGACAGACAGACAGACATATAGAAAGAGATAGAGATATAGAGGTAGAGAGATATAGATATAGATATTTAGTTCCCAGCTATTCCCAAAGAAGTGGAATTTGCTATTTTGGGGTTTTATAGGATTGGGTGGGAAGTGCATCTCAACCCATTTTTACTATTATTTTTCTTTTATTATTACTATTGATTAAATGTATTGATCGCTTATGTTACCACAAGAGAACTGGATGGTTTACAGTATTAAATTTCTTTCAATTTCTTTTCTAGATAAACTTTCAATTACGTCTCTCCTTCACTCTTAGTATTCCCATAGGCCAGTTGCCAGGAAAATCTGGGCATCGGCATTATAACCAACAAAATAATTTGATATCCATTTAAAAAAAAAAAAAGTAAGAAGAAAGCAGGAAAAGAAAAGGAACTTGAATTATATAGGTCGTCCTCAGCTTACGAACACAACTGAGCCCAAAATTTCTGTCACTAAGCGAGACAATTGCTAAGTGAGTTTTGCCCCGTTTTGTGACCTTTCTCGCCACCGTTCTTAAGTGAATCACTGCAGCTGTTAAATTAGGAACACCGTTGTTAAGTGAATCCGGCTTCCCCTATTGACTTTGCTTGTCAGGAGGTCGCAAAAGGGGGTCACACGATCCCGGGACACTACAAAACCGTCATAAGTACAAGCCAGTTTCCAAGCATCTGAATTTTGATCACATGACCACGAAGATGCTGCGACAGTCGTAAGTGTGGAAGAACGGGCACGAGTCACTCTTTTCGGCACCGTTGTTAATTTTGAGCAGTCACTAAGCAAATCTTGTTTAGCAAATGGTGTTTAGTAGTAACCGTTGTTACTAATTTAATAATTGTGCTGGTTCCCTTAACAAGTGTGGCAAGAAAAGTCATTGTTGTTGTTGTTGTTAGTTGCGAAGTCGTGTCTGACCCATCGCGACCCTGTGGACAACGTTCCTCCAGGCCTTCCTGTCCTCTGCCATCTTCTGGAGTCCATTGAAGCTCACACCTACTGCTTCAATGACCCCATCCAGCCACTTCCTTCTCTGTCGTCCCCTTCTTCTATTGATCTCAATCTTTCCCAGCATCAGGCTCTTCTCTAGGGAGTCCTTCCTTCTCATTAGGTGGCCAAAGTACTTGAGTTTCAACTTCAGGATCCGGCCTTCTAAAGAGCAGTCGGGGTTGATCTCCTCTAGGACTGACCGGTTGGATCGCCTTGCAGTCCAGGGGACTCGCAGGAGTCTTCTCCAGCACCAGAGTTCAAAGGCCTCCGTTCTTTGGCGCTCAGCCTTTCTTATGGTCCAACTTTCACAGCCATACATTGCAACTGGGAAAACCATGGCCTTGACTATACGCACTTTTGTTGGCAGGGTGATGTCTCTGCTTTTTAGTATGCTGTCTAGATTTGCCATAGCTTTCCTCCCCAGGAGCAAGCGTCTTTTAATTTCTTGGCTGCAGTCCCCATCTGCGGT
>NW_015390248.1:10826-15052 GCF_001527695.2 Protobothrops mucrosquamatus | reverse complement strand
AGTTCAGCTGCCGAGAAGAGGATTTTCAACTCCCAGAATTCTCAGCAATACTGGCTAGGGAATTCTGGGAGTTGATGTCCACACATCTGGAGAGAGTTCAGGATGGGAAAGCCTGTAATCAACGGTCAAAGTTATCTGAGACCCAAAGCAGATGTTTATTTATTTGTTAAAAATCACCCTAGTCTATGGAGATTCTCAGTCATCCAGGTCATCGTTATCCCAAAGATGTTTTTTTCAGGAGGCAACTGGACTTTCTGTTTTTTCTTTGAAGACATTTCACTTCTCATTTCAGAAGCTTCTTCAGGTTCTGACTGAATGGTGGGGAATGGAAGGATTTATACTCCTTGCAGACAGCTGGTCATTTGCCTTCTTTTAGAGAGTCGTTGAGGCCACCTGGATGTTTACCTGTGTCATCAGGGTCACCTGAGTAAAACATCAATAGGAAGGAAGGAAGGAAGGAAGGAAGGAAGGAAGGAAGGAAGGAAAGAGAACAGAGGGAGGGAGAGAGGGAGGGAAGGAAGGAGAAAGGAAGGAAATAGAGAACAGGGAGGGAGAGAGGAAGGAAGGGTTTTTCTGCTTTCTCTTTTCTTTTGCTTCTTCCTTTTCTCTCCTCCCTCTCTATTTCTCCTCCTTCCCTCCTTCTTAATGCCAACCAAATCATACTCTGCTTAATTTCTGGCAAGGCCACATGCTTCCACGTGCCACACGTGTTTTCACCTGTCCCTCACTGAACTTACTTTCCTTTTTGGGATGATTTTTCACACCTTTGGGTACGGAAGGTGTTGAGCTGTTTGCAAAGGTGAGCGGGTGCCAGGGAGAAGGTGCCGGAAGCCTTTGTTCCCGAGGAAACCAGACTGAGAAGGCTAAATCCGAGAACAGGAGCTGAATTTACAAATAGAAATCATTATGGGGAGTCCTCGGCTTACGGCCACCGTGGAGCCCAACATTTCCAGTGCAAGCAAGAAAGTTGTTAAGGGAGTTTTGCCCCATTTTAGGGCCTTTTTTCCTTTTTGGCCCAGTTGTTAAATGAGTTGCTATCATTGTTAAGTGAATCATGTAAAGCGAATCCGGCTTCCTCCATTGACTTTCCTTGTCAGAATCCGACTGGGAACGTTACAAACAGGAATTACTCGACCTCCAGTCCCTGCCACGGTCATAAATACATGTCCGTTGCCCAGTGTCCAAATTGGCTGAGGGATTCTGGGAGTTGACGTCCACCCATCTTAAACCATGATAGCTGGGGAATTCTGGGAGTTGAAGTCCACCCATCTTAAAGCATGCTAGCTGAGGAATTCTGGGAGTTGACGTCCACCCATCTTAAACCATGATAGCTGAGGAATTCTGGGAGTTGACATCCACCCATCTTAAACCATGATAGCTGGGGAATTCTGGGAGTTGACATCCACCCATCTTAAGCCATGATAGCTGAGGAATTCTGGGAGTTGGAGTCCACCCATCTTAAACCATGATAGCTGGGGAATTCTGGGAGTTGACGTCCACCCATCTTAAAGCATACTGGTTGGGGAATTCTGGGAGTTGAAGTCCAAGTTTGAGAAACGTTGACACAGCAACTAAACTAGCAGTGAGGAACTTGGAAAAGGAATGAAAGAATTACTTTATGGACCTAAAGCCAATCTTATGCTCCCTCTGATAGCCGGGAAAATATAAATTGTGTTATTTCTTTTAATTTTTACACTGGGGTGCCAGCACTACTTTCTGTTTTTGCCCTCCCTCAGAGGTGGCTTCAAAATGGCCCCCGTATAAAGATGCTAGCCGGGGGCCTCCATAAGCCAGGAAACAATTCTTCCTTATTATTACAATGTTTTTTTTTTATCATTCAGTTGTCTGTTTGATAATCAAATCACTCAAGGGGAACGTCATGTGTTTCCCACTATTGAAAGCCGCACGTTGTATGGAGATGTAAGATTATTTTGCTTTCTTTTCCTTTTTTTTTTTTTTTGGTCTCCTTGGAGACCAAACTGGATTTCGTAGCAGCAACAAGTAAAAATGTCGATATTCATTCGGCCTTTTGGTCGGGTGTCGGCAGGTACACAATATTGAGTTTTGTCACTCTTTTGTTTTCTAGGTTTTCAAAATTGATTTGTTTGCTTGCTCCTTTAAAACATTTGTAAGTTCTCCTTTACTCAGGCGCAACGATTGCATTTTGGCGTCTACTTTTGAAGAAAAGGGATTCACCACAAACTGAGGAAACAACTTTCTTAATCTAGATCTGTGTTTCTCAACCTCGGCTGCTTTGAAGCGGGTGGACTTCAACTCCCAGAATTCTCTCAGGTAGCTTGCTTGCTGAGGAATTCTGGGAGCTGAAGTCCACTTCTCTTAAAGCATTCCAGCTGAGGGTTTCTGGGAGTTGAAGTCCGCCCATCTTAAAGCATGCTGACATCCACACAGTTCCGGTGGGCCGTTCTAGGCCTGGGAGGCCTCCTCCAGGCCTCCGGGGCCTAGAACGGACTTCCGGAAGTGACACCCACACACTTCTGGTGGGCCGTTCTAGGCCTGGGAGGCCTCCTCCAGGCCTCCGAGGCGTAGAACGGACTTCCGGAAGTGACACCCACACACTTCTGGTGGGCCGTTCTAGGCCTGGGAGGCCTCCTCCAGGCCTCCGAGGCCTAGAACGGACTTCCGGAAGTGACACCCACACACTTCCGGTTGGGCCGTTCTAGGCCTGGGAGGCCTCCTCCAGGCCTCCGAGGCCTAGAACAGACTTCCAGAAGCAGCATGGGTTCAGCCGGTTGTCCGAACTCAACAAAATTTAGCTACTGGTTCTACCGAACTGGTGTAAACCGGCTGAATCGCACCACTGGCTTTAAATAAATGCAATTAACACAATACGAATCGGAGCCTAGCATAGAATACAAACATAAGCAGCACAGGTAGTTCTTGATTTCCAACCAACATTGAGCCCAACATTTCCGTGGCTAAACAAGACGTTTGTGAAGTGAGTTTTGCCCCCCCCCCTTTTTGCCACAGCCGTTAAAGGAATCCCTGAAGTAGTTCAGTGAGTGAGGAGTGAATATGGCTTCCCCGTTGACTTTGCTTGTCAGAAGGTCGTAGAAGGGGATAACGTGATCCCCCTGGGACACTGCGACCGTCATAAATACGAGTCAGTTGCTAAGTGTACGAATTTTGATCACCTGATGCTGCAGCGGTCCTCTGAAAACTGACCCTAAGTCACTTTTTTCATTGCTGTTGTAACTTTGAATGGCCACTAAGTGATCTGTTGTAAGTCAAGGACTACCTGTATCGGGATCTGTGATAAAACTGTCACACGACTGTGGGATGCTGCACACAGCCTCCAATGGACACCCAGTGTGGGCCTGCAACAATGGGGCCATCAGAATTTGGAATCCAGGTTGTAACTTCCTCCAGGAAGGTCTACGGCTAACCAACTGGTCGTCAGTTGAGGACCACTGTACTTGGCGCAAACCTCTTGATGACTTCTGACACCCTTGGATGCTGTGTTCGTCTCTTTTCAGGTGCACCAGGAAGGAACAGTGTGAACGGTCCAGCGAGCCTCGGAGATTTGCCTCGGAGATGAAGCAATGCGTCCGGCTCACCGTGCACCCCAACAACATCTCAGTCTCCCAGTATAGTGTGACAGTAAGGAGGGGTTTTTTGGGGTACCTCTGAACTCTCTGGCCTCCCAGGCCTAGAACGGACTTCCGGAAGTGGCATCCACGCACTTCTGGCGAGCCGTTCTAGGCCTGGGAGGCCTCCTGCAGGCCTCCCAGGCCTAGAACGGACTCCCAGAAGCAGTGTGCGTTCATCCGGTTCTCCGAACTCAACCAAGTTTAACTACCGGTTGTGCCAAACCAATGCGAACCGGCTGAATCCCATCACTGGATTATAATAATAATAATAATAAAGTTGGAAGGGACCTTGGAGGTCATCTTGGAGGTTCACTATTCCCTTATAGTTTATTTATTTACAATCAGGAGCCATTAACAATACTATAGGTAGTCATAATAATAATAATAATAATAATAATAACAACAACAACAACAACAACAGTAATAATAATAATAATAATAATAATAATAATAATAATAATAATAATAATAAAGTTGGAAGGGACCTTGGAGGTCATCTAGTCCAACCCCCTGCTCAGGCAGGAAACCCTATACCATTTCGGACAAATGGCTGTCCAGTCTCTTCTTAAAAACTTCCAGTGTTGGAGCATTCACCGCTTCTGGAGGCAGGTTGTTCCA
>NW_015390248.1:0-10212 GCF_001527695.2 Protobothrops mucrosquamatus | reverse complement strand
CATCTAGTCCAACCCCCTGCTCAGGCAGGAAACCCTATACCATTTCGGACAAATGGCTGTCCAGTCTCTTCTTAAAAACTTCCAGTGTTGGAGCATTCACCGCTTCTGGAGGCAGGTTGTTCCACTGGTTAATTGTTCTCACTGTCAGGAAGTTTCTCCTTAGTTCTAGGTTGCTTCTCTCCTTGATCAGTTTCCATCCTTTGCTTCTTGTCCTGCCTTCAGGCGCTTTGGAGAATAGCTTGACTCCCTCTTCTTTGGGGCAGCCCCTGAGATATTGGAACACTGCTATCATGTCCCCCCTCGTCCTTCTCTTCCTTAAACCATTTTGATGGTCTCATGGTTGATTTGCACGCTAACCTGTGCAGTTGTGATTATCTTTATGAGGATGACAAAACACATCATTTGATAACCCCAGCATCGCCCCTTTTGGTGGTGATGGCAACATCAGTACCTTCTCTCTTTCCTTCTGTATATCTTTGGGGCATCCTGTCCTTTCCACGTTTTTTCTTATCCCTCTCTTTCCTCTCCTCAATTCCTTTCCTCCTACAGCTGGTGTTGGAGACCTACAACGTGCCTGAGCTATCCAATGGGGTCAATTGCTCCTTTGGGGACCTGGCAGAAATGAACGGTGTGGTGTCAGGGAATAGAATCAAGTGCCTGTCTCCAGCAGCCAAGGAGGTCCCGAAGATCATCACGGAAAATGGTAGGTATCCAAATGCATTAACAGAGGTATCAAAGTCCTTGTCCGCAGACGGGGTGGGTGGTGGTGGTGGTGGAAGCGCCCTCGTCCCCCAATGCATGCGGGGATGTGCGAGCGCATATTTGCGCACGCAGACACCACGGCGAGCGGCTGTCAAGTCCCCTTTGCCGTGATTGATTAATGACTCTTTCAGGGGGTGAAAAATGAGGGTCAAGGTTTTGCATTAAACATGCGCACACCTTCGTTCTGAAGTCTTAATAGGTCCCTCCAATTCGGTTGTCAGATGAATCGCAGGCCGAGATTCAGGTTGTCATTAAATGAATCGAAGCCGGGATGAACGGAAATAGAAAGAAATAGAAAGGTTAGGAAAGGAGTTGAGACCTCGGGTTCCATGGGATGTGGGAAAGGGAAGCAAATGGGGGACACGTGCCCTTGATTGAAATATGTGGTTTATACTGTATGCAGTGATTTACATCACTTTAAGACTTGTGGGAAGCATATGGATTTTAAACCTGAACTTTTTTTTTATTAGGTAGTGCCAGAAAAGCTTGATAAACGAAGTATAGATTTGATTGTGCCTGCGATAACAGCAGCAAAACTTATATTTGCACAATGTTGGGAAAATGAAGAAATACCATCGGAGGAAGAAACAATTTAAAAAATACTAGACTGTGCAGAAATGGACAGACTCACTTTGAGACTGAAAGAAAAAGAAGAAACAGAATGTTTTCAAACTTGGGACTTATTTTATCAATGGCTGGAGAAACGAACTAGGGCAGTGGTGGTGAACCTATGGCACGGGTGTCAGAGGCGGCACTCAGAGCCCTCTCTATGGGGACGCACGCCATCACCCCAGTCCTAGGCCTTCAGCTGGGTTTTATAAAACCTTTTCGCTTTAGGCCTCCGCCGCCATGTAAAAAAAAAAAAGGTTCAATCAATCACTCAATTTCAACTTCTCCCGAGAAAAAAAAAGATCTTGTAAAGTTGGAATTGATTGATTGAACTTTTTAGTCCCACCCAGTCTGCTGTTATCACTGCAGCCACGCCCACCCAATGAGCCACACCCACCTAATGGGCCACACCCACCTGGCACCCGACGATGCATAAGTGGGTTTTNTCCTGGCTGAGGAATTCTGGGAGTTGAAGTCCACAAGTCGTAAAATTGCCAAGTTCCCTGCCCTAGAGAACAGCCATGCTCAGGTGGATCAGCACACAGGTAGAGTTGCTAGAAGAACGGAATTCCCTCCATCCCTGTTTTCGGATGAATAACAGGAAAACCCTGTTGTTTCCTTCCTCACAGGAGACCACCATGTTGTCCAGCTCCAGCTCAAATCCAAAGAAACAGGCATGACTTTTGCCAGCACCAGCTTTGTCTTCTACAACTGCAGCGTCCACACTTCGTAAGTTCATTGGGGTGGGGGGAACAGAGAGAGGGATAGATAGATAGATAGATAGATAGATAGATAGATAGATAGATAGATAGATAGATAGATAGATAGATAGATAGATAGATAGATAGATAGATAGATGGATGGATGGATGGATGGATGGATGGATGGATGGATGGATGGATGGATAGATAGATAGAGAGTGGGAGGGAGGGAGGGAGGGAGGGAGGAAAGAAAGAAAGAAAGAAAGAAAGAGACAGAAAGAAAGAAAGATGGATAGATAGATATGAGAGATGATGAAAGAAAGAAAAAATAAAGAAAAGATAGATAGAAAGAAAAATAGAGATAGATAGAAATGAGAGAGAGATGATGAAAGAAAGAAAGGAAAGAAAGAAAGAAAGAAAGAAAGAAAGAAAGAAAGAAAGAAAGAAAGAAAGAAAAAGATGATAAAAATAGAGAAGGATGGATGGATAGATAGAGAGATGATGAAAGAAAGAAAAAGAAAAAGATAGAAAGAAAAATAGATAGAGGTGGATGGATAGATAGATAATAGATAGATATGTGAGAGAGAGAGAGAGAGAGAGAGGGAGGAGAGAGAGAGAAGAGACAGAGAGAGAGAAAGAGGGAGGAGAGAGAAGAGGAGAGAGAGACAGAGACAGACAGAGAGACAGAGAGGAGAGAGAGAGACAGAGAAGAGGAGAGAGAGAGACAGAGAAAGGGAGGAGAGAGAGAAGAGGAGAGAGAGAGAAAGAGGGAGGAGAGAGAGAGAGAGAGAGAGAGAGAGAGAGAGAGAGAGAGAGAGAGAGATGCATGTCACCCATCTTGCTGGTGAAGCAAAGCAGTCAGGCAGTCCTTGACTTACAAACATACAAACATTCATTTAACAACCATTCAAACGTATAACAGCACTGAAAAAAAAAGTCACTTTCTTTCTGTTTCTTTTCTCTCCTCATCCTTTCAGGTGCCTCTCGTGCGTGGAGAGCCCGTACCGATGCTATTGGTGCAAATATCGTCACGTTTGCACCCACGAACCTCGCAACTGCCACTTCCTGGAAGGACAAGTCAAACTTCCTGAGGTAGGAGGACAGAAAGATGTTCCTGAGATCCTCCTCTTGATGGGAGCCTAAATAATAACAACAACAACAACACAATTTTACTTGGGACAGCTTGCATCCTGTGGCGATATCTTCAATATTATTAAATAACAGCATCTGCCTATCCCAGAGGTAGGCAACTTTGGCTCTTTTATGTGGACTTCAACTCCCAGAATTCCTGAGCCAGCCATGCTGAGGGGAAAGGGAGAGGTTTCCATGCTGAGCCATGCTGGCTCAGGAATTCTGGGAGTTGAAGTCCACCAGTCATAAAAGAGCCCAGGTTGCCTACCTCTGACCTATACCATTTCAGACAAATGGCTGTCCAATCTCTTCTAAAAAAACCTCCAGTGTTGGAGCATTCACAACCTCTGGTGGCAAGCAGTTCCACTGATTCATTGTTCTCACTGTCAGGGAATTTCTCCTTAGTTCCAGGTTGCTTTTCTCCTTGTTGAGTGTCCATCCCTTGCTTATTGCCCTCCAGTGCTTTGAAGAATAGGCCGATCTCCTCTTAAACCCTGCTTTAAGACGGCTGGACTTCAACTCCTAGTGTGGAGACCAAAACAGGTTGCAGTATTCTAGGTGTGGTCTTACTAAGGCTAATTGAAGCCCAGAAGACTTAAGAGTTGCTAAGTTTGGAGGCCTCTGCTCTGGGACACGAAGGCCTGCACGAGTGATCCCTGCCTGCAACTTTTTAAAGCAGCTGCATCTTTTCCCGGATCAGCTGCACAAGTCTGGGGAAAGATCAGGCTGCTTTAAAAAGTTGCAGATCAGCGCTGTGTACTGTAGATGCTTCTGAGGCTGATTTTTGGAAGCCAAGGCTGGACACCCCCCACAATCCTAACGATACCCAGATTCCAAGTCAAAATTCTAATCGAAAGATTTACGACAGTGGTTCTCAACCTGTGGGTCGGGACCCCATTTGGGGTCGATCGACCATTTGACGGGGGTCGCCAAGCAAGGCTGTCCGCCATTTTTTTTGTCCGCCATTTTTTTTGTCCGCCATTTTTTTCCCCTCCCTTGGGCTGGGCCAGCTGGTGGTCGCCCTGCTCTGTCTCTGCCGCTTGCCAGCTACGCCTCGGCCGGTGCAGGGGGCAGAACCACGCATGCGCGGCGCTCCCGGGCAGGGAAAGTCCTCGACTTACGACCGGTTTAGTCCTCGACTTACGACTGGTTTAGTCCGGTTTAGTCCTCGACTTATGACCGGTTTAGTCCTTGACTTACGACCGGTTTAGTCCTCGACTTACGACCGGTTGGGGTCGCAGCATTAAAAAGGTTGAGAACCACTGATTTACGAGCTCTGGAGGGGATGAGGATTTCATCCCCAGCGACAACGTTAAGCCATGACTCAGCCTGGGTTGGGAAGCGGAGTTCTTTGTTCTAGATCCGATGATTTAATTTCCTCTCATGACTCTTAATTAAAACCGAAACTTGCCCGGTTCAAAGCCCTCTTTAGTCTCATCTTCAAAACTTCAACTCAGCAAGAAAACGCGGATATTTGTACATCCGGCACAGAGCGGACTCAAAAAAAAAAAAAAAGGCTGACGAACGGATCGCGCGATTTGGGGATCGGAAGGCTTTGCTTTGGCATGTAATTTTCCCTTTTTTCAGGGGGCTTTTGAAAACGCAGCCAGCTGCATCTGAGATACGTTTTGGCAGCCCTTGAGTTGAAGAATCTGTGGTTATTATTTCCTCCAACGGGGTGGGAGAGAACGGGCATGCGATGTTTACCAGATGGGGGGGGCGAGAGGAAGCGAAATAGACTGCCACCACAATAAGAGGGCATCAGCTTTTCAACAGGAGCACGGGGAAAAGCTAACAGTTGTAGCCACTGTGGTGAAAAGGACACAAGAACAACCTTGCTGGGTCAAAAAGCTGGGCCTCCTGGTCCAACAGTTTGCCGAATAATAATAATAATAATAATAATAATAATAATAATAATAATAATAATAATAATAATAATAATAATAATAATAATAATAATAATAATAATAATAATAATAATAATAATGGTAAAGTTGGAAGGGACCTTGGAGGTCATCTAGTCCAACCCCCTGCTCAGGCAGGAAAACCTATACCATTTCGGACAAATGGTTGTCCAGTTTCTTCTTAAAAACTTCCAGTGTTGGAGCATTCACCGCTTCTGGAGGCAGGTTGTTCCACCGGTTAATTGTTCTCACTGTCAGGAAGTTTCTCCTTAGTTCCAGGTTGCTTCTCTCCTTGATCAGTTTCCATCTGTTGCTTCTTGTCCTGCCTTCAGGCGCTTTGGAGAATAGCTTGACTCCCTCTTCTTTGGGGCAGCCCCTGAGATATTGGAACACTGCTATCCTGTCCCCCCTCGTCCTTCTCTTCATTAAACTGGACATACCCAATTCCAGCAACCGTTCTTCATATGTTTTAGCCTCCAGTCCCCTGATCATCTTTGTTGCTCTTCTCTGCACTCTTTCTAGAGTCTCAACATCTTTTTTACATTGTGGTGACCAAAACTACATCGTGGTGACCAATATATAGTGCCCATTAGCAGGAGACCGAGATCCAGCCCTCATTGCATTGCTGGATGACGGTCTGTAGCTTATCTGAAAGGGGCTTCAAGACCAAAAATCCTGGAGAGGCTTCCCTCCATGCGTTTATTCCCTTCCCCAGTTAAATCCATTTTCATCCCTTACCATCTTCATCCCATCTCCTAGAACAGTGGTGTCATGCCTCCGTTGGAGCCTGAATCTGCGGAGGAAAATGAGCTGGAACGGGACCCTACGGAGGGCGAGGGAGATGTGTCTATGGCTTCAGAGGAATGTAGGGAAGAGCAGGCCGAGGCAGGCCAGGGCCCTTCAGGATTGGGAGAGGAGGAACAGGAGAAGCAGAGTTCAGGTGATGAGCAAGGGCCACCCCCTCCTGATCCTAGAGCACAGAGAGTGGAGAGAAGGAGGGAACAATGGAGAGGAGAGCGTCTTGCCCTTCTCCACAAGGCTAAGGTGACCAATCGTCCTCCTTTAGGGAGGACAGTCCTCCTTTTGTAACTTCTGTCCTCTCTCGAAAAGTGTCCTCCTACATGTCCTCCTTTTCGATATTTGAAGACTAATCTGTAAATCTCCGTATTCGATCGATGCCGAGCCGATCCGTTGCGTGTGATGTGACGTATTTCTATTTGACAAGACGATTCGTCAAGGTTCGGTACAGTGCGGGGAGACGCGATTTTGAGACGCATGCGGTCCACACAGGAGAATTGTTTTGAGAGAGTGCGCCGCACGCAAGAGCGTGCCGCACACAAGTGGCTTTGTTTACTTCTTACCGAAACACGACACGGCACACACGCACGCATTAGACTCACTTTTTTTTTCTTCAATTTATTTGTGTCCTTCTCATTGTAAAAAAGTTGGTCACCTTACACAAGGCACACCTGGAGACTGAGATTTAAGGAGACGCTGTGGGGAGAGGCATTTGTCGGGAACAAACGCTGATTCCTTGGAGTTTTGTGTATGTTGTTGCTGATCTCTTGTTCTGTGACTTCTCTTTGGAAACCTGGAAACTCGGACTATTGGATTGACTGACCACGTTACGTGAATGTTGAAAGACCTTGGACTGTATTTCGGCTTCTCTCTTTTGAAAACTGCTCAGGCGAGCTAGGGTTCAAACAGGCTCGTTCAGTTTACGTTTTCTTCCTTGTTATCTCTATGGCCTTGAGTACTTTCCTATGCTAATCAGACTGTATTTGAACCTACTTTCAGCCAGAGTCGGCTGAAGGGGCGTGTGTGTGTCCTTTTGTTGGAGGCTTGCCAGCAAACGGTGGGAGCATTTGGGGGAAATTTGGAGCAATAAAAGAACGGTTTGAATTGCCAGCTGACTGCATTGCCTCTGTGCTGTGCCCTGGATCAACACAAGTGGTGGCGAACCAGAGGCAGCACTCAGAGCCCTCTCTGGGCACGCATGCCACCATTGCCAGCAGCTCATGCAGGTCCATTAGGCCGCCACCACTTGGAGCAGAAGCTCCGCCCAGCACAAAGAAGACGGAAACGGCTGGCTAGCAAGCTTGAGTAGAGGTGGTAGAGCACGCCCACACTCAGTAAACCAAAGGCCACCCTGAGCGGGAAAAGCCGGATCCCCATCAGCGCCATGGCTGCCCAGTCCCAGCTAGGATTTCATGCCTCCCTCCCATCTCTGCTGGGCCTGGGTGGCCACGACACCGATGATGATCCGGCTTTTCCCACTCGGAGTGGCCTTTTGCCTGCTGGCCCTGGGCGTGCTCTACCACCTCTACGCAGGGCTTCCTAGCCCACCACTTCGCCTCCTTCTTGCTGGGCAAGCCAGCAGCTCCGGGCGGCGGCCTAATGGACCTGCGCAAGCGGCTGGCGGCCACGGTAGGTACCGAGGTGTGCGAGGGGAACGTGCTCCACCTGCTGTGAGCACATGGGGGTCAACAGCATTTGGCACCAGGGGCTGCGTAGCCCACTGTGAATACCAGGCCGTCCCTCCAGCAGCAGCGCTGCGGCGGCACCGGCAATATACGGAATCGGGGGAGCACGTGATGTGGACCGCCGGACACCCCTACTTTGTCCCAAGACCCCCTTGAGGGTCTTGCCCTTGGCCCGCGGAGGGTCCTGGCTTCTCTTACCTGATTTTTTTCCGAGGCAGCATCTCTTCCCCTCGTTATCCACACGTTCCATCACAACTGCTTCTTCTTGCTAGAATTCTTAGGGCTGTGCTCAAGTTAGGAACGCCGGGCTACAGGTTGGCATCCGTTTCAATTACAAGATCTATCGACTGGTCGATCCCTCAGGTGGAAATCCTGCTGATCCTTGACTCAGAGTTGCCTTTAATAATTCAGCAGGAGAGAGAGAACGGGATGGTGTTGGTTTTTTTCGTTTCGCCGTTTTAGAGGTTTTTGCGAGGAGCAAAACCGGATTATGAAAAAAGGAGTTGTGTACGCACACATCCTGGATGTCACACACTTGGGTGCAAAAGTGTCAGAGCTCCTGGCCCTGACACACAGATACACACCACCGTGTCCTTTTGTCACGTGGATAAAAGCAGAAAGCTTCACGTAAGTCTACCCATTTCAGCGCAATTGAAAACTCAAGGACAAAAGTGAAACCACGTACTATAAAATCTGGGAACAATTTTATGATTGGATATAGACAATAAGAGGGTAGCCAAGATAAACGTATAGTGCTGAAATAAAATATAGATTATAGACAAATGTACATTTAAAAGATAAATAGATATATAGAAATAAGGGGAAAAGTGTTAATAGTATATTGTAAATAGTGAGCAGAGTTCAAGAACTATATGTTTATATGAGTACTAATATTATTGTAAAATGTTGGGAGATGTATGGAACCAGTGACGTCATATCTATGTCCAATGCGTTTTTAATTTTGTATTATTAATTAAAAAATTTTTTTTTAAAAAGCAGAAAGCTTCTAGGGCAGTGATGGCGAACCTTTTAGAGACCGAGTGCCCAAACTGCAACCCAAAACCCACTTATGCATCGTCGGGTGCCAGGTGGGTGTGGCCCGTTGGGTGGGTGTGGCCCATTGGGTGGGCGTGGCTGCGGTGGTAACAGCAGGCTGGGTGGGACTAAAAAGTTCAATCAATCAATTCCAACTTTGCAAGATCTTTTTTTTTTCCCGCAAGAAGTTGAAATTGACTGATTGATTGAACCTTTTTTTTTTTTTTTGCACACGGCGGCAGAGGCCTAAAGCGAAAAGGTGTTATAAAACCCAGCTGAAGGCCTAGGACTGGGGTGACGGCGCGCGTGCCCACAGAGAGGGCTCTGAGTGCCGCCTGTGGCACGCGTGCCATAGGTTCGCCACCACTGTTCTAGGGACTGCAGCCATACCACAGTTTTTCCGTGGGGGGAAAAAAATACAACAATTTTCTCCCAGCTTTGACCGAGTCGCCGGCTGGCGCAGAATCCAAGCGCCGTTTATCGTCGCTCTTTGCATCGGATTTGGGCCTTGGAGGTGGCAGGAGACCTTTATATGCAGGATATGGATCCCTCCTGAGATCCATTCTCCTCTCACCCCCATCTCCGGGCTGATGCGTCCGGCAGAGAAAGGCTAGCAGGTTTGAACGGAGTTGGAACAACAGCCTTGATCCTCTTTCTGTGGGTCTGTATTTCAACAGTCTCTTGTTCAGAGTCTCTATGACAGTGGTTCTCAACCTGTGGGTCGGGACCCCATTTGGGGTCGATCGACCATTTCACGGGGGTCGCCAAGCAAGGCTGTCCTCCATTTTTTTTTGTCCGCCATTTTTTCCCCCTTTTCCAGCGGGTGCCTTACCTCCCTTGGGCTGGGCCAGCTGGTGGTCGGCCTGCTCCGTCTCTGCCGCTTGCCAGCTACGCCTCGGCCGGCGCAGGGGGCGGAACCACGCATGCGCGGCGCTCCCGGGCAGGGAAAGTCCTCGACTTACGACCGGTTGGGTAGTCCTTGACTTATGACCAGTTGAGTCCTTGACGTACGACCGGTTGAGTCCTAGACTTACGACCGCTTTAGTCCTCGACTTACGACCGGTTGGGGTCGCAGCATTAAAAAGGTTGAGAACCACTGGGCTAGCAGGTTTGAACAGAGTTGGAACAACAGCCTTGATCCTCTTTCTGTGGGTCTGTATTTCAACAGTCTCTTGTTCAGAGCCTCTATGAGGACGAACGCCGAGTGGTCTGGACCCAAGAGGGTGTGTGTGTGTGTGTGGGGGGGCTGATAGGAGGCAGGAAGAGATGTTGGTAAGAATAAAAGCTGCAAATGTTTTTAAAAAAAAAGAGCAATTCCAGATAACCAGCCTGTTAGGGCTCCGGACTTAAAAGGTCCTTAATCATCTAATTACGCTGAAGGAGGTTGGGGTTGGTTTTTTTTTTTTTCATCTCGCCGTGCTGCGCTGGCCTCCGAAATGGGGGGGGGGCTCTGAGAAAGAGAAGGAGATGAAAAGGGGTGGAAATCTGAAAGAAGCAAAAAAAAAAAAGGGGGGGGAAACTTGCAGGCTACAAGGGGTTCCAACTCCTTCCTTTCCTCCAGCCACATAAAAGGACCGAGAACTTCAA
>NW_015390247.1:62916-65267 GCF_001527695.2 Protobothrops mucrosquamatus | reverse complement strand
TATTTTTCCTTTCTTTTGATCTCTGCTTTAAGAGACTTGACAGCTTGACTCTCACTAAGACACTCTTAATTAACAACAGTTATATTATTCCAAAGGAGTCTTATCCATTATCTCTTTTCTTTGCATGCTTCTGAAAGGACTGACATAAACGCAATATATTGTTGAATTAAAGTACAAACAAACTGCCTCCTTTATCACCCTTAAAATAGTAAAGCTAAAAAAAGTTTTAAAAACTAAATGCACATGTGTGTGTATCAACATAATGTCTATCTATGAGACTATTTTATGTTTATTTTTGGATACACATGTTTGCCTCTTTATCTCAGCTCAAAATAAAATATATCACTTTACTTGTTCTGTGAATTTAATATACATTTCCTGATTTTGGTCTTTCTAAATCAGTTATGAGTCGTAACACGACTGAACGGATAACATCACCACCACCACCACCACCACCATCATCATCAAACCGGTTATATGTCATTAACTTGATCTCTTGAATTAGATCATAAAGCAGTAGATAGCAAATCTTTGAGTACGAATGAACACAGCTTCTCTTCAGTCTGACACAGCTTAAATATTTTATTTCTCCTACATTCAAGACATAAAATTATTTTTTCATTATTCCCCACAGTGAATCATATCCAGGCTCCACATCTTTCCCAAGCATCATGTGTTGAAATGGACATATCAAAACGACGTTCATCCGGACTGTAAGATCTCCTGATCTGTACCTCAGGAGATTTTCTTCTTTTTAATAGAAAGCAATATTTTGAGCCCATGCAATGAACAGTTCGAATAGCAGTTATAACACAGTTTCCTTAAACAATTCTTACAAGGCTCTTAATTGCTGTGTCTCTGTTTACTGGAACACAGAGATGGTAATTCACACCCATCCTGGAGAAATAACTTAAGTGTGCCAACTGTTCAAGGAAACATGGAAAAAGAGAACAAGAGAGAGGGCCCCCAAAAGGGACAGTTTCCTTATGCTCTTTTCTAGTGCATATGCTCTTTATAAACAGCCAAAGGCACTGCTAAAAAAAACAAAAAACAAAAAAACTCTAACATCCCGCAATGTCTTTTTATAGAACTTATATTCAGGTTGGTTTGATTTTTAAAATATACATCTCATAAAAAGTTAACTGAGGTAATAGCAATAAATGCACTTGAAAACCACAGATGCATGGAAGTTTGTTTCCTTATCCTCCAGTTCCTACATCACCATTACCTAATCCATTAAAAAAAAAAAATTTCCTGCTCACCAATTTATAATTCTTGTTCAACAGCTAATATTGTGAAATATCTGAAAGGAAAGGGATTTTTATTCCTTAAATAAGCACTCAAAATTTTCATGTTCAAAGCTCAAACAATTGTCAATTACATGGTATTTGCAGAAGTCAAGAGTTGAAGTTTCCAACTTTCTGAATAAAATTTAACTGCTTTTCTATTTATCTTTTTATAGTCTGTAAGTCACCCAGAGTTGTCTTATTGGAGAGATCCATAAATAAATAAACAAACAAACAAATGCAAACAAACAAACAAACCTGGGCTCCCAAAAAAATGGATGACTACTAAATGGCAGCACAGAGGTACAGAAAACTATCTGTTTTCATTTAGTGTCCATCCAAATTTCTATTATCCCAAACTGATCAGTCTGATATAAGCCTGAGCAGACTGAACACTCAGTTACACGACCTCCATTCTCAATGGTCAGTTGCAATTAGTTTAAAATCTATTAATTAAAATCTATCAGTAGCATCTGAAGCAGCAATTTAAAGTAACACCAGCAATTGAACTCCAGCATCCAGACACTGTGAATAATCCATCCCCCTCACAAAAAATCTATCAGAGCAAAGGTGAAACTAAAAAGCTTTGAATAGTGTGTTATTTTGTATAATATCCCCAACTTACAGATCAGTGTTTTCTTCAAATAGTGAGAAAAGAACCAAAAACAGGTGCATTGAAAAATACTCCAAATAACTGAGAGATTGATTTTAGTCACCATACATCATCTGAGTAAAGAATGGCTTAAGTTACACCTAGTTGCAGGAGTATCTGCATACCGAGATCAGAGTAATGCAACCAATGTTGTTGGCACATTTTACAAGGGTAAAGTTTGTAGTGCCAGCATCATCATCCTGACAAAAGAAGTGAGAAGGGGCGTTGTCTTACCTGAACGCCTTTTCTCAGCACGGAGATGGAGACTCCACCATTGGGTAGTAGACTGTATTCCTGCCCAATCAGATCAAGTCAGCCAAAGTTGCCACGCCCGTCCTGGACCCTAGACTCCAGTCTTTGACGCGAGCGTAGCCATTGACTGACAGCAAGACGTTGTGGCTCACCAAACTAAC
>NW_015390247.1:58536-62402 GCF_001527695.2 Protobothrops mucrosquamatus | reverse complement strand
AGGGGCGTTGTCTTACCTGAACGCCTTTTCTCAGCACGGAGATGGAGACTCCACCATTGGGTAGTAGACTGTATTCCTGCCCAATCAGATCAAGTCAGCCAAAGTTGCCACGCCCGTCCTGGACCCTAGACTCCAGTCTTTGACGCGAGCGTAGCCATTGACTGACAGCAAGACGTTGTGGCTCACCAAACTAACAGATCCAAGGCCAAATGACCTAAAAGGGTGGGAGGTGGAGTCTCCATCTCCGTGCTGAGAAAAGGCATTCAGGTAAGACAACGCCCCTTCTCCAGCACTTGGAGATGGAGACTCCACCATTGGGACATACCAAAGCCTACTGTCCCTAAGGGTGGGTAGTAGACTGGTCCTGAGTGGCACTTTAGTGTAAAACTAGTTGGAGAACTCACCGTTCGAACAAAGCCTCAGCAGAGGCGAACTTATCAATTTTTTAGCGCCGAATGAAAGGAGAAGGTGAAGCCCAGACGGCTCCTCTACAGACCTCCGAGATGGAAGCCTGAGTGGCTCCTGCCGCAGAGGTAGCCGCACTTCGAGTAGAATGGGCTGCAATCCCGTGTGGAACCGGCAATGACTCAGCCTGGTACATCCTGGTGATGCATGCCCGTATCCATCTTCCCACAGTGGAAGAGGAAATTTTCGACCCGTTAGAGGAGTGTAAAGAAATGAAAAAGGGCTTCTGACTTTTTTGACACTCAGCGGTCCGCGAAATATAGTACCTAAAAGCCCTGCGGACATCCAGACTATGCCGTTGCTGCCCCAACGCATGCGATGGGCTGGGACAGAAATAAGGCAGCACTATCTCCTGTGATCTATGGAACAGGAAATTGACTTTCGGGACGAAGATAGGGTCGAGGCGGAGAATTACCCTAACCTGTTGAAAACACACGAATCATCCCGTATTGACAATGTCGCCAATTCCGAAATGCGACGTGCAGACGTAATTGCCATCAGGAATGCCACCTTGTGGGACAGTACACGAATGTCACACGTCCTGAGTGGCACAAATGAGATTTGATGATGGCACGAAGCACACGTGGCAGTTCCCACGATGGGTACCTGTGCACCACAGGGGGTTTGTTGATGGCGGCCCCCTTAAGGAACAACCGTATCAATTGGTGATAACCTAGTGATTCTGCAGTCGCAACTGAGGACCGTGGACAAAGTTGCAACCTGTTTGCGCAGCGTGTGAGGAACTAATCCCTTATTTAAACCATCTAACCAGTAGTCCAAGACAATTGGAATAGTCAGTTCCGTGAGCGACAAATGTCCGGAACACCAAGATTGCAAATTTTTCTCACACGGCCTCATAGATTCGGTTCGTGGATGAACGGCGCGATGCCTGAATGACTGTGATGACCCCCGGTGAGCCGAGTTCCCTAGCTAAGATCGAACGCTCAAGCGCCAGGCGGCCAATTGGAGCCATTGTGGGTCCTGACGTAGAACGATCCCTTGACTGAGAGATATCAGTTCTGGTGAAATCCGCCAAAGTTCCTCCAGAGAAAGATTCACCAGGTCGGCGAACCAAGGTCTCCTGGGCCAAGAAAGAGCCAACAGGAGGATTTCCGCTCGCTCCCGAAGAAGCTTGCGGACCACGGCTGGAAGAACAGGTAGAGGAGGGAGGCGTAAAGGAGACCCTTAGGCCAAGGGCTCCGAAGAGCGTCCGTTTGTTCCGCTCCGACCATCGGAAGGTGTGAAAGGAAGCGATCCAGCTATGCATTGAATGGGGACGCGAAGAAGTCCACTAAAGGGAGACCAAAGCGGTGACAGATTCCCCGGAAGATCCGCGGGTGTAGACGCCACTCTGAGTGGTCTATTGTAGAACTGCTCAGAATGTCAGCTTGTGTATTCGCGACCCCCGATATACAATCGGCCTGATGGGACCAGATTACGTTCCGCCCACAGACCCAGGAAGGGAGCCTCGGCCAACAGGCTTCGAGGCTGGGTACCCCCTTGGCGATTTACATGGACCTTGGCCGCCCCATTGTCCGTGAGGACCAACACGTGGCGCCCTCTCACTAGGTGACAAAATGGCGAAGAGCTAGATGAATAGCCCTCAACTCTAGCCAATTTATATATTGTGTCACAGGTCCAGAGCCGGCCAACGGCCCTGTGCCCAATGTTACCGAAGATGTGCCCCCCAGTTAAACAAACTGGCATCGGTCGTGAGTACACTCCAGTCCGGCTCCTTGAAACCTAACGCTCTGAGTATGGCTGGAGAAAGCCACCACCTGAGGGAGCGTAATAGTCGTGGAAGAACTACCCTGTGTCGTGAGGCGCCGAGGTTCCTCTTCTGAAAAAGGGAGCAAGAACCATTGCAGCTCCCTGGAGAGGAGCCTGGACCATGGGACGATCGCAATGGCCGAGATCAACTTCCCTAACAGCTGGGAGGAACTGCCCAGTGTTACCAATCGACTCCTGTGCAGCAGAAGGATCGACACCTTTATGCTGTCTCTGCGATCTTGAGACAGGTACACCCGACATTCCATCGTGTCAATAATGCCCCCCCGGAGCAAGAGCCTCGTTGTAGGCACCAAGTGGCTCTTGGGAAGTTCACCGCGAATCCGTAGTCCTGGAGCAGGTTTATTACCAGTTCGAGATCCGCCACGGCTGACTGGGTGGATAATGACTGAATTAAAGTATCGTCCAGATAACCCTGGACTCTGACTGGCCTCAACCGTAAATGTGCTGCCAGGACCGCCAGAACCTTGGTGAACACCCTGGGAGCCGATGATAGACCAAATGAAAGTGCCCTGTACTGGAAGTGACTTCCTTTGTACACGACCGTAGAAACCGTCGATGGAAATTCAAGTTTGTTTGAGATCTAGAATAGCCCTCCATCCTCCTGATGTTTTCGGAACCACAAAGAGGATGGAGTAAAATCCCTGACCTCTTTGACCCAGTGGTACGGGCTCTATGGCTCGTATGCGTAACAAGTGTTGGACTGCATCGTCCATCAGCCTTTGTTTTGAACGGTTTCGGGGGTGCGGACAGGAAAGGGGAACCGATTTGGGGGGTAGGAGACGAACTCCAACCTGAGACCATGGCGAATGGTGTCGAGCACCCACGTATCTGTGGTGGTTGTCTCCCATTAGTGGGCGAACAGAGCAAGTCAGCCCCTTATGGGAGGAGTCGCCGATGAGTCACCTTGAACGGCGAAAAAACCTGTTGTTCCCTCGAAAGGACCGTATCCCTTGAGGTTGTTGCCTGGGCTCAGGATTGTGTCTATCAGGCTGTCTATCCTGCCTGTCCTGCCTGGGAGGAAATGAGCGAAAAGGTTGGGTTTAATTATCTCGCTCCCCACGAAAGGACTGCCTTCGTGGGAAGTAGCTAGACCTTGTTTTGCCGTTTTAGCAAGTCTTTAAGGACCTTGCGGTTATCTTTGTCTTCCGCTAAGTAGGGATTCAAAGAATCCCCAAACAACTTAGAACTGTGATAAGGAGCGGCTGCTAATTTCCATTTGGACTTAGCGCCCGCTTGCCAATGTTTCAGCCAGAGCATGTGGCGTCCAGTTATATTGGATGCCAAAGCTCTGGAAGAAACCTTGGCGGCCTGTGAGGAAGTGTCCAACGTATACTCGGTAACCGCCACCATCTTACTGAGGTCCAGGAGCGTGCGGACCTCATTTGCTGGAATCCGGGCTTGGAGTTCCCAGATTTATTTATTTATTTATTAATTTAATTTATACCCCGCCCTTCTCCTCATGGGACTCAGGGCGGCTAACAGCCTCATAAAAACTACAATACAAATACAATAATTAAAAGCCGAATTAAAAAGAAATATTTAAACAGGCCGATCATTAAAATTGTCCTTAAAAATCCCCTAAAAAACCCCGCTAAAATTCCCTAGGCCAG
>NW_015390247.1:22016-57396 GCF_001527695.2 Protobothrops mucrosquamatus | reverse complement strand
AATTTCGCCCCCTATAGTCAGCGATGGAGTCAGCTGACTATGCCGCGGCGCCGGCAGCCACAGCCACTCGGTCTTGGAAGGGTTGAGCCTGAGTCTGTTCCTCCCCATCCAGACCCTTACGGCCTCCAGGCAACGGGTCATCACGTCAAGGGCATCGTTGGGGTGGCCTGGGGTGGAGATGTACAGCTGAGTGTCATCACTCAGGTGAGTGTCATCACTCAGGTGAGGGCGGTCCTACTGAAAAAAAGGGAGGGGGAGGTATCAGCCCTGATCGCCCAGGTGGTCGTCTGGTGCGTCCTCTTATAACTGGACTCGCACTTGCGATCCTCGGCCTTAAGGGCTTCTGAAATTCGCCGGTTATGGCAGTGGCTGATACCAGGGCTCCCAATGGTTCGACCACCTCCGGAACCCTCCAGAGCCTCCTCCAGCTCCTTGGTCACATTATACAGTTTTTGTCCGAAGTAACTGACAAGGGAATCGAAGCCGGAGATGACCACTGTTTCTTGATAACATTCAGGGATAAGAAGAACAGGAGATACAGTGTTGCGACGCAACCGGTTCTACGTAACCTGGAGCCGTCTTCGCATCAGGCGGAGCGGGATCCTCTACAGCTGCGGAACCCTGTCACAGATGAGCCCTGGACGTGGCCTTGCGCAGTATGGAAACAAAGAAAGCAGGGTTAAATAAGCCAGCAAACATGGGTATCTGTTGAGGTACCTGTTCTTCCTCTGACAACTGGATCTCCTGTTCAAGAGGGGAATGGATGAGGTATGAATCCTCAAAACACAAGACCCAGATGGAGACGATGAATTATGATGGGTCTCATCCTCTAACCGTGGGACAGGAGTTGGAAGTGGCCTAACGGCCCGCTTTCTGGCATCCAGAGAACGGTCAACCGCCTGTGTGAGCAATAGAGCCAGACGCTCTTCCGAAGGGAAGGGAATTGGGTCAGCCGGGCGAAACCATGCCGCATTAGGGGTAAACGTGGCCTCAGGAACCCCCTGCGCTGTCCTTGACAAGGAAGGCTGGGAAACGAATGAACATCATCCGTTCTGCCCTGCGTGGTAGAAGGGAATGACTTCCCATCCGACTAAACACCCCTAGGTGAGGCTGATACCCCAAGGGGTAAGTAGAGGACTAATCCCGTGGACTCATATGTCTCTATTCTGGCTCTCTTCTGCTCTCTGGAAAAACTCCTTTTCCCAAGGCTTGGTGTCTCCTGGTAGCCTGTTTATCAGATTGTTTAGTAATTTTGGCGGTAGATCGCCCCTTAAGGGTCGCTTTACCAGTGCCTTCCAGACCGAGCGAACCCAATGAGGATGGCTGGGCACTCAATGAGGAAGACAAAACAGTTTCCTCCATTCCCCGATGACAGTGGAACACAATAGGGGGCTCCTGTCGTCTGGAGAACGTTAAAATCTGGGTAAGGACAGACGGACTACAAGGGACGCCTGTAACCCAGATACAATTCCCAGTTGGATAAGGACAGGTACTCTGATGGGGCAACTGGAATCCAAGGGGTGATATTAACGTACGAGTAAGGACAGACGCTCTGTAGGGGTCGCCTGGAACTCGTATCTAAGTGCTGGGATAAGGACAGACACTCTATAGGGGTTGTCTGGAATCCCAGTCAGTGCCAATTGTAAAAAAACAAATTAAAGGACCAGGAGACTTCAAACCAAAGAAGAAGTAGTTAACTGAGACTGAAGGTTGATTGAATAATTGAGAAGCAACAGGTGCTCACTAGATATATAGGGAGGGATATACAAAATGGCGGCCGTTAAGATAAATGGTGGCCTGCCCTTGATTTAAATAATCCTGTGATTACTCCAGCCCATGTTGGAATTAAGGGATGGAAATACTGTTAAAGGTGCAAAAAAAGGTTTGCAGTCAACGAACCAATTTTACTTTTTTCCCCCCCCTTCAAGGAAATCAGAGTGAAGGTTTGGCTGAAATGTATGCTGCCCCAAATGGCGGCCGCGGCCTATAACCAGGGACCGCGAGGTCCAAAATGGCGACCTCCCACGACTCTGCCCGCAATGAGGCAATAGAAACGAACTCACTGCCTGTTGTCTCCGCAACGCGAGCAAGTAATGGAGAAAAAGGCAAAGAAATCTTTCCCTCGTTCTCCGATCAGCCTGCTAGATGCCTGATCGGAGTAGAGGCTGCACGCGCGCGCGCGCACCTCCAGTTGCTCTCAATCTCTAGAAGGCCTAGCAACAAAAACAGGCCCCAGGCTGCCTCCGCAGCTCCGCAAAACAAAATAACCGCGATCGGATGCCTCGCACACCCAATCTATCCACGGAGCTGCAAACGCAAGCTCCGTAAAACAGAAGACTCCGGAGACCAACGCCTTTGGTCTCCTTCCGAAGGAATCGTAAGAAAATGAAGAAGCACCCCCCTCCCGGGCCTTCCCCAACCTCCCGACAGCCTGTGGAGCTGCAGCCGCAAGCTCAGTTGGCTCTGAGGAATTTGGAGACTAACAGCCGTTAGTCTCCTACCGGTAATTTTAGTGTGAGGGGTGAATTTTTTTGAGGCTAACAGCCGTTAGCCTCCGTTAGAAAGGCCCGGTAGGGAATTTGGAGGGGGGAAGGAGAGACAGAGAGGGAGGAACCCCTTCCTTGGAAGGGCAAATTTTATAAGCTCAATACCCCTAAGAGAAGGGAAGGAGAAAGGTTATTTTAAAAGGAAACCCAATTAAAGAAGGGGAGTGGAAATTCCACCATTGAGAAATAATACCTGACTAGAGCCAAACTTGCAACGTCTGTCTTGGGCAAGATCAAGTCAAAGACTGGAGTCTAGGGTCCAGGACGGGCGTGGCAACTTTGGCTGACTTGATTTGATTGGGCAGGAATACAGTCTACTACCCAATGGTGGAGTCTCCATCTCCAAGTGCTGGAGAATCTGTGGATAATGCTTATTTGCTTTTTATTTTGTGTGATTTTAGATCCTGTTACTGGATATAGATATGCCAAATTACAGAGGTTACTATTTTGAGATAAAAATGCTATCTATCAAGCAATATAGTTAGAATGCCTTACTGGAAATCAATAGCCATTTTTACAGTACTGCACAAAAATGACTTTTTCCTTATCTCACTCCTTAATTTTTATTAATGTGCCATGAATAGCCAATGCAGATATGCATGCTTCAGCAGGTGAATCATTTTGTACAGCAATCAGCAAGGTTTAAATAAGTTAAAAATTACAACAAGCAACTACTGAAAACCCTTTATTTTTAAGATATCTGTCAGCGTGTCCTCTTTGGTGCCCAGAAAAGAGCCGACAAACAGGAACGAATGACAAGCGAATGGCCTTTAATCCATACAGCAACAAAGTTAGCACTGGGAGTGAGTTGCTCCCAGTGCTTTACATAGGCTCCCGTTCGCTGTTCCCACCCTTCCGCCCGGCAAACCAGCATCCGGCCTGTGGTGAATAAAAGCAATTAGCAGAGACGTCACCTTTCCCTGCTCCGCTTGACGTGCCATTCTCTCCATGGCGTTCCAGGGAACAGAGTAAGGCAAGTTCCTCTTTTCCTCGCTGTCTCTCATTGTGCTCCCTGTCCCTAAGTGTCTCTGGCCGTCTGGCTGCTTGGACTGGCAAGGCGCTAGTCCGTAGGCTGACCCTGCTGTGAACCCGGTAGCCCGAGAAGCCAAAGGCAGCGTCAGTCACGATAGCCAGGCGGCAGCCTGCAAAGTCCTCCCGGCGCCTGTAAGTGCGTCACAGCCAACCTCCGGCGTCCGTCGGCCACGTCTTTCTGGCCTGCACCTACCAGCTGGGAGAAGGTTTGACGGGACAGGTCCCTGCCAGTATGTGTCGACCCTGCGGGGTATCGGGAGCCAGTCGGCAGCTGGGTGGCAGGTCTGGTTTGCCGGGTGGCAGCTGGGCGGCAGTGATACCACAGCCGGCCTCGCGTCCGCCCGTACAGGTTAGCCCCGCGGGGCTTGACAGGCGGCCCCCTCTACCAGGGCTCCACCTGGAAGACAGGCGGCCCCCTCTACCAGGGCTCCACCTGGAAGACAAGCAGAGTTACTTAATTGCCCACGTGTCCTGTGACCGACCTTAATTGCCCACGTGTCCTGTGACCGACCTATGGCCCACCCAGGTTCCCAGGGTACCGTTGATGGAACTTCCTAATCAACCGGGGGGCATGGACATCTGCGTCCTTTACCCATGTTGCCTCTGAAAGGGGATACCCCTTCCAACGGACTAGGTAGTATAGGGCCCTTCATCTGCAACGGGAATCTAGGAGTTCCTTAACTTCATACTGGTTATTTTCTCTGGGACCCGGTTCCTTGCCTAAGGGTATATGGGATCCCTCCACTGGTTTTAAGAGGCTTCTGTGGAAGACTGGGTGTATTTTACCCAGAAACCTAGGTAAGCGTAAGCGTACGGCTACCGGGTTGATTACTTGGGTGATCCGGAAGGGCCCAAGGTATTTCGGTGCTAGTTTCTTACAGGGAACCCGTAGCCATATATACTTGGTGGATAGATAGACCAAATCGCCTACTTAAAATGGTTTCTGGGCTCTTCGTTTCTTGTCAGCCTGTACTTTAGCATTGTCCCTTGCTTTCTCTAGAGCTTCCTTCACTACCCCCCATACTCCCCTCACCCTTGTCATCCACTCACTGGGTTGGCATGGTACAGGGCTGTCTTGGCTGTATTCTGGTATGGGGACAAAATCTCTGCCCTGTACCACTTGAAAGGGGATAAACCCGGTGCTGCTATGCACCACATTGTTGTAAGTGACCTCTGCAAATACCACCAAATCCACCCAGTCTGTTTGTTGATGGGACACGTAGCTTCTTAGATATCGCTCCACTGCTGCATTCACCCGTTCTGCAGCTCTGTTGGTACTTGGGTGGTATGCTGAACTGAGCCCTTGAGATGATCCGATGAAATGCACAAATTCGCACCAAAAGTGAGCCGTAAACTGAACCCCCCAATCCGAGATGATCTGCCAGGGCGCCCCATGGAGGCAATACACGTGCACCAGGAACAGCCGGGCTAACCGTCTAGCCGACGGCAACCCCCTACAGGGGATAAAATGGGCCTGCTTGGAGAACAGGTCCACTACCGTCCACAACATCGTGTAGCCCCGACTCTCTGGCAGATCGACAACAAAGTCCATCGCTATGTCCTGCCATGGTCTGTTTGGATCAGCGACCGGCTGTAGCAGTCCCACCGGCTTCCCCGTAAGGGGTTTTGCAGTAGCGCAAACAGGACACCCTCGGACGTACGTCTCAATGTCCGTTCTCATTCGGGGCCAGCAGAATTAACACCTTGCAAGATGTAAAGTTTTTAGGAATCCGAAGTGCCCTGCTTGTGTCGCATCGTGGCAGCGTTGAAACACCTGAGACCGCAGTGTCCGTGGGATGTAGAGTTTACTGCCGTTCCACACCAACCCATCCCGACTCGTGAGTAAACCGGGATCATCTTGTAGAGCTGTCTTTCTGGCCTGCGCCTACCAGCTGAGAGAAGGTTTGATGGGACAGGCCTCTGCCAGTATGTGTCGACCCCGCGGGGTATCGGGAGCCGGTCAGCCAGGTGGCAGCTGGGCGATACCACAGCCAGCCTTGCATCCACCTGTACAGGTTAGCCCCATGGGGCTCGACAATATCATTAAACTATGCCTAGCTGCTTTCTGCTGAAAGTGGATAGTGTTATATATACTCAATGTTTTTACAAGCTACATATTTAAAGGCATACAGACACATTTAAAAATACTCCTAGAGAAGTCTATTGAAGGATAATCAAAATTATTTCATTCTTGTCCATGGATCAGAATAAAGTGATACAACTAAAAATATTTTTGGCAGCTAAGGAACTTTCCCTTTTATATGGATATAACTATGAAGTAAAAAAGAGATATTGGTCTAGTTTTGGAGAAAAATCATACCATACTTAAAATGTCAAATTTCAGGCAATATTACACGATAAAATGAGAGACATAATACAACACATCTCCAGCTCTAACTTGGTAGGCCTAATTTAATAGCAGATTGAAGAAAAAGCACTTTTCAGGGCATTCATAAACAATATCTGTTCTAAGGCTGTCAACATCCTACAACAGTGATGGCGAACCTTTTAGAGACCGAGTGCCCAAACTGCAACCCAAAACCCATTTATTTATTGCCGGGTGCCAGGTGGGGGTGGCCCACTGGATGGGCGTGGCTGTGGTGGCCATGGCAGATTGGGTGGGCGTTATCACCTCAATGTTGGTCGTGGGGAGGGACGTCGTGGATTGGGGGAGATCCAGGGGGTCTCTGGCAGGTGGGGCAGTGGTTAGGAGCCTCATCCTGCTGGGTGAGGCGAGGCAAGGTGAAGCAGGGTGGAGGTGCCATTGTCACAGGGCAAGGTGAGGCAGGGGCTGGGGCGGCTGCTGCCTGACACCATCGGCCCCTGCACACAGAGGCCAGCAGCGCATGGGTGCTGGGATGCATCCAGCCATGTGGGACCTCGGCGAGTTAGCAGGCGGCTGGTTGAAGAGGGACGGTTGCCATCTCCGGGGTATGGCGCGCGTGCCCACAGAGAGGGCTCTGAGTGCCGCCTCTGGCACACGTGCCATAGGTTCACCACCACTGTCCTACAAGATGTGGGATGCTATCAACATATCTCTCTGTCACCAATGAATACATCTGAACCACACATCAGTTTAGGGTTTAAAATGGTGAGGTTCTCAGAAGCACCATATGATTCATTTTTTTATTAAGGCAGTAGGATAGCTATCCAGTAATAAATCTAGAAAATAACATTTCAAAAATCTTTCCAATCAGTTAAATAGATTCATTCCCGGCAGCTCAGTTATCTTGAGAAATTGTTTTAAACTGTTCCAAAACTTTTTGTCCCGTGCTACACGTTAAGGAGGCCATTTAAGGTGATACAACATCACTAAAATGCTAACAAATTCTTCCCAAATCCCTCCCTCCATTTTTCCCATGGTGTTTTCAGCACAAATTGAGAATTGTTCCATGCCATACTGTGACTACATTTTTACTGAAGCAGGCTCATTGTATCAGATCAAGAACTGTGCTCTATTACGGCCTTCCCTGAATCAAATACTAATCTGCCATCCTTCACTCAGAACCAAATACATCTTGGAATTACATCTTTATCCAAATTATACATATTTAGGCAATATTATCAAAGATACATGTGACTAATTTATGACCTCCTGGAGGCCTACATCCTTCAGAGCTCTGATATAAGATCTGCCATGAGCACCCAACACCGTGGTGGCAAACCTATGGCACGCGTGCCACAGGTGGCACGTAGAGCCCTCTCTGTGGGCACGTGCACCGTCGCCCCAGTCCTAGGCCTTTAGTTGGATTTTATAAAAGCTTTTCACTTTAGGCGGCGCCGTGTGCAAAAAAAAAAAGTTCAATCAATCAATTTCAACTTCTTGCGGGAAAATAAAAGATCTTGCAAAGTTGGAATTGATTGATTGAACTTTTTAGTCCCACCCAGTCTGCCGTTACCACGGCAGCCATGTCCACCCAATGGGCCACACCCACCCAATAGGCCACGCCCACCCAGCATCTGACGATACATAAGTAGGTTTTGGGTTGCAGTTTGGGCACTCGGTCTCTAAAAGGTTTGCCATCACTGAGTCCCAACACATCAATTTTGTACTTTCTGAGGGAACCCGACTGGAAAAAGAAGATGGCTTATATTTATAATATTCAACATATCATTTTTATTACATATTAGCTATTAGCACCTATTTGTGAGGCTGGTGTAGTTTTTCCATATTAAGTAGAAAAATGTGCAATCAAAGTCATCCACATATTTAATCATGCAACTTTTAACACTGAATTAAGAGGAATCTGTTGCAATAAAGGTCCCCTTATCAATTTGCCCATTCAACCACCAGCAATAGCATATAACAAAACAGGATGTAGTTGCTAATTGTAGTTGCTGCAGAAGACAAATCCTTTCTACTACAACATTTTTAAAAAGATATTTTTGGAACCTGTGCTGACCATAACAAACAGAAGTACTAACAAAGTGAGATAAACAAAAAGGAGCATACTGTGATATTATGAAAGATATACACAAGGATAGAAGGGCAAGGATCACAGATGTGAGAAAGAAAGGTTTTAAACATAAGCCAAAGGGTCTTGAGGGAACAAAAGGCAGCCTCTGGCATACAAAATAAACATCATGTGTGTTTGGGAGGGGAAGATCTGGATTCAACTGCACTTAACCAAGTCAGACACCCGCTGAGGCCCCTTTCCTCCAGGCTGTATGCAACAGCCCATGGTCTGAACTGATCTTGCTGTGCCATCTGAAAGCACAGCAATGGTTTCTACCAAGTGGAACAAGCCAGAAAGGGAAACCCATCATTTATGTTAAGGTCAATTCTAATTGTCCTTTCTGTGTTGTATTTGGGTACAAGAATCTCTATGAAAAACAAATAGCTCGTTTGTAATCCTACTTGCAGAGTACAGGCCTTAGGGATATCCATCCAATTGTAGGCACTGTGGGCCCTATATTACATCTTGTAGTTACAGAACTCTGAGAATGAACCAGCATCTAGGGCAGTTTTTCTCAACCATAACAACTCTATGATGTAGTCTTTAGCTCCCAGAATTCTCTAGCCAGCATGGTAGAGTCAAAAGTTGTAGTCCACACAACTTAAAGTTGCTGAGATTGAGAAACTGGTCTAGGGGTGTCAATAGAAGGAAGCAGAGTCCCTAATACTACCTAAATCAGGGATCTTCAAACTTGGTTCTTTTATGACTTGTGGACATCAACTCCCAGAATTCCTCAGCCAGCGTGCCTGGCTGAGGAATTCTGGGAGTTGAAGTCCACAAGTCATAAAAGGACAAGTTTGAAGACCCCTGACCTAAATAGAAAGAAATAAGGAAAAAGGCAAGGAAAAAGAAGCTATCCTCTTATCATTATGTAACAGTTAAGGAACTCTAAAAAAATCTGCATGTATTTTTCCACTTTGTTTGTTAAATTTAGAAGACCATCCAACTCCATAAAGACTCTGGGTGGCATATAACACTAGAAACAGAAAAAAGCAATAAAAAGGTTAATATCCTGAATAAGAAACATTCAAAGAAAAATCTTATAACAGCCACATCATTCACCTTAACCCAAGGAAAAACTCAGAGGCTTTTTTTTAAAGGGTCAAGATGGGTCCCATGCATCTGGGGGGGGGGGGAATCCTATTTCTGAGGGCAAACATTGTGACAGAGATGGGTGGGACTCAGAATATGCTCACTTGTTTTTTTACATGTGCAATTCTCAAGGATTTGTGAAAAGAACTCACAAGTTCCATAAAAACCTTAAAAGAGATAGCATATCTCTTCTAAGATATGCCTCTTCCTGGGCTGTAATCAGTCATATACATATAAAGCTTTCTCCATCTATAGAAGAAAAGTCAGCTGTTGCTGAACTAATAAAAATGGTAAATGAAATTCAATTCTGTTTTTGGAACACAGCAATGGAACTATACAGCTGCAATACTTGACTCTGTATAGCATTACCAGCTATGTAATCTTTGCAAATATAAAATAATTACATTTTTTCCTAAACAAATGAGTACATTCATGTTTTATTTGAGGTCTGCCAACAAGGAAAAAACACTAAAGAAAAGCAGTTTTTTTCTAACATGGTGTTGCTAATTTCTTCCATTCTGAGGCAGCAATAAAAAAGTTCTTCAAACTCCCACAAAGGGAAGTGGTCAAATACAGAAAATAATGAATTTCACTCATAAGAAATATTTAAAAAAAAACATTTCTCACATCACTTAGTTCCATGTTTTCAGTTGGGGTATTCTGGGAATTGAAGTCCACACTTCTTAAAGCTGCCAAGCTTCAAAAGCACTGACTTGGTGCAGAAGAAAAGGGCTGTTCTCTGTATCTCAAATCTGGTATGAATGACCTCTTGAAGACACTGCCTTGGCTTCTCAATCATTTAAATGGATTTCTACAAGTTCTTCTGAAGTCTGCTTTTGATTATTCTCAACTTAGCCCATATAACTGAAGTGTCAAAATAAACTTCTTTTCCTGGTACTGATCTCATGTTGCAGACTTGTAGTTTCTTATTCTCTTTACATTCAAAAATTTGGAGGGGCCTTATCCAGGGCTTTAAATTCCCTTAGGGAGAATTAATAAAGCCCACAGCTGCCTACCCACACCATCCAAGCTACTTCCTCCAGCCAGATAAGATCCCCACCCACGTGGAACATCAGATGTAGTCATGTTTGAAGGGTGGTTTGGGGAGGTGTGTGATGGCCCAGGAGAGCTATATGCATTGCATGGCCAAGCCATGTATTCCAAATGGGGAAAACATTTGTAAGCCATGCTGAAATCATCAAGAGGGATGAACTTCTGGGTAGGATAAATGGTATGTGAATCTATTCAAAAGACCACACAGCTTCTCACCCTAGCCTGAAAAATGCAGAATTCCATGCTCAAGCTGGTCACATGACAATAACAACACTGCCTTGCCAGCTGAGCCAATCAGAAAAAAAAAAACAATCACGATTTGTGTATTTTCAAATCAGGCCAAAGCAAGTTTGATTTTGTTGCACAAAAGTTGCTCTCGGGTGTCCTGGTTTTTCCTTTCAGGGGGCAGAGGAAGGTAACTAAAGGTGCTGGAAATATGAAGCTGGTATATATTTGTGGGGGGGGGGGGGAAACCAGGGCTGCCTCCTCTACGCTCCTCCCTCTCCCTCCCCTCCCACATTAGTAAGCTACTGATCCACTCTTACACTTCTTTGTACAACACTTAAGAGTTTAAATGAATTGCAGCTGAAAATATGGCACAGCTATCTGGTTTTAAACAGCAAGATCTAGTTTGAAAAAAACAAAGAGTGGGGGGGGGAAAGGAGCCCCCCCCTTTCTTTTTTTGTACTAACCTCACTTTAATCATTGCCAAAGAGCATGAAGACAGCCCTGCGTCCTCCCACAAGAAAGCCTTGGGCCTCACAAACTTGGCAAGGTCTCTCCCGCACAAACAGCTCAGCAGGCAGAAGGCCCTGTCAGAATAAGAGCCCTGCCTTTCTCTCTGGAAAGCTGCACACAAGCGGGCCAGCAAGCCAGGGAGGAAGGGCACCGTCCTTTTGTAGTGGCCGCTCTTCCTTTCCTTTCCTTTCCTTTCCGGAGCGTTTGGCTGAGGGGGGTTTCCCTCCAAGGCAGTCAGGCGGGCTCTCTCTTTCCCAGGGAAAAAGAAAACTCTGCACTCCCTCTTGCCATGGAGACCGATTAGCTAGTGGCTAAGAGATGATGAATGGGGGAAGGAAAGAGGGGAGAGAGAGAGAGAGAGAGAGAGACAGAGGAGAGAGAGCCAAGGCAGAGGCAGGCATGCTTCCAGTCCCCGAGACAAGCCTGAGATAGGGAGATTTTACTGTAATTCACACAGCAGAGAGAGAAAAACAGCAATTTGGCCCTCTGCCTAGAGTGGCCACGTGACTTTTTCTTCCTTTTTTTCTTTTCAATTGCCCTGCCAGGTTTGCTCGCTATTTTTGAAGGCTCACATTCATTTGCAAGTGTGCACGTTTTAACAGGCAACAAAATGTACTACCTTTGGACCATACAACATACCATACATGCGGGGGACTGGCTGATCCTTTGTGATACAGTAACTTTGCACTGTATTGTCAGCATATATTCAGCAAAAAGGCCTCTGACATCTTTACAAACCTTTTGTATTCCTCTCACAGAAAAGGCTAGCGCATAGCCACAGTCCTGGAAATGTTACGAATTCATATGTAATTTCAGTTCAAATGCCAACTTAAACACCATATCCATTTTCCAACCGAAAATCACAGTGGCATCTTTTTTAAAAAAGGGAGGGAGGGAAGAAGGAAAAGGAAAGAAGGAGCTAAACTTTATTTATTGTACTTTCAAAAGTCAGAAAAGGAAGCTGCTCCATACATTGTCAGAGTATATTTCAAATTCAAGGCAATATTTCTTCCTCTTCAAAAGGCTAATATAAACAACACAAACCTATTGAAATATTATGAAACTAAATTTAAAAAATTGGCATAAGTATTCATCTTAAGCATTACATCCCCTTCTCGAGTGGGAAGCAAATACATTGGATGACCTTTAGATATCAGGAAAGGTACAGAAATCTCACATAATGTGGACTTTTGCAGTCCAACTATGGCAGCCCTAATCTTGCTGAGAACATATGTCTTGCAGCATGGTTTAATGTAATACAGCACTGATTAAAAAAACAAGTTAAAGATGCTGCTCAACTATAACTCCAAGAAGAGCTAATGTATACAGTTGCAATCTATATTAAGTAAGATCAATTTGCATGTAAGTTACCAAGATGGTTGCTACCAAACAGTCCTCCCCAGTCTTCACTGCAAAATAAATCTATTGTACATTAGGGAACAATCACTTACACCACTTTTTAAAAACCTGAACAGCACTGTAGTCCTCAACTTATAGCCACGATTGGGACCAGACCTTTCATTACTAAACAACAGCTAGGTTAGTCATCACAAGACCATGCTTTTTTAATGACCCGTTTTGCTACAGTCACTAAGCAAGTCACATGGTCATTAAGTGAATCCAGTTTCCCCTCCATTGACGTTGCTTGTCAGAAGCCAGCTGGAAAGGTTGAAAAATGGCAATCCTGTGATCACAGGAAGCTGCAACCATTGTAAGTAAATGTCAGTTGCTAGCCGTCTAAATGCCAATCCCATGACCTTGGGGATGCTGCAATGATGGCAAGTGTCAGGACCACTCACAAATCACTCTTTTCAGTACTGTTATAACTTTGAAACAGTTGCTAAATGAATGGTTGTAAGCAGTGCTTTTTTTGTTAAAAAAAAAAAAAAAGTGCCGGAGCTCACACATATCATACAATCTGCCTTGCCTACCCTACAAGGTTCCATCCAAAAAAGATGCCGGAACTCCGTTCTGGGCGTTCTATGACAAAAAAAGCCCTGGTTGTAAGTCAAGGACTATCTGCATAGTTGTGAGTATTTCTGTAAACGTAAGAAAATGGCATAAACCTAGCATTGGTAAATAAATAAAAACTCACACGTAGGGCAGAAGTTATGAGGCTGTAAACTTTATACATTACACTGTATAGAGAGCAGATAGTTCAACATTATGTCTATTCTACTGGATTGTTTCTACACAGAAGAGTATTTAATTCTGTTGTACTCAGTGTGCTCAGAGAATAATCAGTCTGAATAGCATTTATAAGAATAACAATTCTCATCTGATGCCCATTTTTCAAAGTATTTATCTACTTTATATCAAACCTGATGTATTCTTGCACTATCTTAGGGAAAGAGTCAGTTTGGTCTAGTGCAGGGGTAGGCAACCTTGGCTCTTTTATGACTCGTGGACTTCAACTCCCAGAATTCCTGGCTGGCTCAGGAATTCTGGGAGTTGAAGTCCACGAGTCATAAAAGAGTCAAGGTTGCCTACCCCTGGTCTAGTAGTTAAGGCACCAGGCTAGAAACCAGGAGGCTATGAGTTCTAGTACCCCACTTTAGGCATTAAAGCTGGCTGGGTGACTTTGGGCCCATCACTCTCTCTCAGCACAACCCATCTCACAGGGTTGCTGTTGTTGTTGTGGTGGGGAAAATAAAAGGAGAAAGGAGCAGTCTATAGGTTCACCACCTTGAGTTACTTTACTTTATTACTGTATAAGGTAAACTAAAACTAATAAAAATCTAATAAACTAAATAATCTCAATAGGATTAAAAGGTCCTATCCAGTCTTTTGTACCAACAGAGGAATGTGAATATGCTTCACACACTGTGCATTTCCCTGAAAAGATAGGGATTCCAGCAGAGTAGTAATAATAATAGTAATAGAAAACAGACATGGCAAGGCAAAGCATTTTATGAGTATGTAAAAAAAGAAATTAGCAGGAAAAGCACATACAACAAGACTTGGCAAGGGCTAAGTGCAAGAAAGCTGAAGAAAGAGACACAAGGGCGAATTCCAGCTGCACAAGACCGAGTTTTAAGAACAAATGCATACAAAGCCAGAAATGAGAAGGCAGCAACAGACAGCAAATGTCGCCTCTGCAAAAAGGCTGAAGAAACAGCTGCTGCAAGAAGATGGCACAGACTGACTACACACAATGGCATTGCAAAGTAGCAACCATCGTGGTGCACTGAAAGATTTGCAAGAAATACGATTTGCCTGTAAGCAAGAACTGGTGGGACCATGAAATAGAGATAAAAAATGAAGAACTGGGACTTACTTTAGAATTTAAACAGTCAAGACACCTGCCACATAACACTCCAGACTAAACAACTGTTGATAACAAAGGCAAAAAAGTTTGAATAGTGGACGTGATATTATCTGGAGACAGCAAAACAGAAGAAAAAGAACTGGAGAAAATCACAAAATACATATACCTGTAAACAGAAGTAGAAGAACTATAGCAAAAGAACGCACAGACAATACTAATAGTAGTAGCACTTTAGATGCAATTCCAAAACTTCAGTCAATTGCAACAGCTGTCTATCCCAGGTCCTTGAGAAGGATTCAATAGGTGGATAAAATGCCAAATCCAGTCTAAATATCTGGCTGACTGTGCAATAATTTTATAAGTTGCCTGATTCCCAGTAACTCTGCTGCCACTAGACAAAAGAGTCACACAATAAAGGATGATTTGGGCACATGATCTTTCAATTTAAAAAGAATTAAATCTAACATAAAAGAAGAAAGTTTCACAACAGCAAAATCACAGGTAGAACAGACAACCAGCCCATAAAAGAAAAGGCAAATATGCAAATAAAATCATCTGCAAAAAATGAAGTAGAACCTACTGTTTTTCTGAGATCAAACTGAATATTAAGATTTAAAATACAGGTAATCCTCCTGTCGACTTACAACAGTTCATTTAGTGACTGTTCAAAGCTAACAACGGCACTGAAAAAGGTGATTTATGACCATTTTTCACACTTATGACTTTTGCAGATTCTTCATGGTCATGTAATCAAAATTCAGACACTTAGCAATTGACTCACATTTAGGACGGTTGCAGTATCCAGGAGTCAAGTGAACCCCTTTTACGACCTTCTCACAGGCAAAGTCAATGGGGAAGCCAGATTCATTTAACAAACATGTTACTAACTTAATAACTGCAGTGATTCATTTAACAACTGTGGCAAAAAAGGTTGTAAAATGAGTATCTCACTTAGCAATATGGGCTCCATTGTAGTCGTAAGTCGAGAACTACCTATACATATCACTGTTCAACTGATCTCCACAAATCTATCTCAATATCTTAATTAGAGTTTTCCCGTCTTCTGATTTTGTCCTATTTTTAGTATATATGCAGACTTATAAAGAAAAAAATAGTACTTCAAATCAAACTCAGCAACTATTTTTTTTCCTAGAGATTCATGTAGTTTGCTTGGCCACAGTATGGAAGTGATTTGCTTTCTTCCAGGATGGCTTTTTTTCAACTTCCAAATTTATCTTACAGCTCTGAGATTTCCTTCTGGCTTCCCATCCAAGTATTAATCATATCCAAACCTGCTTAGCTTTCAAGGCCAACAACGGTACAGATGTATTGGCTTTGAATTTTTTTTTTATTTCAGATAGACTTACGAAAGGATAACAGTAATCAGAAAATTAATATTAGCAGTACTGAATCCAACTATCGTAATAAAGAATCAAAACTACTTGGAGAAATTTATAACACTTCCAAACCTACCCTGCCTTGATATATCAATAACTGGCAGTTTTAAAAAGAATCAATAGTAGCATTTTTGTGTGAGGAGCATGTAGCAGGTTATAATATTATAAAAGAAAATCAAATCATTTGTAGACTGGGAAGAAACCTTATTCAACTAAAAGCAAATGTATGAATTTATTCCAGATACTGATTTTATAGCCATTGTCTATAGCAACTGTGTCCAAAACATTCTAACTCTCAAGAGGACAACTCTCTGGTAAATGGTACATCTGTCAAACTGTAGGAAACATCTGGGAAATAGCTGAACAAAAGTAACAAATTTAAAAGTTTTCTTCCATAGACACAAAATCTAGACTATAATTTTAAAAGAATTACTTAGCTAAGGCCCTGTGCATATAGGACAGAGGTAGGCAATTTTCCCAAGGGTTCACTTGAGAAACTGGGATTGTTGTGGAGGGTCCAACCAACAGAATCAACACATTACTATGAAGGTGCATAGAACCGCCCACACATACATAAACTGAAAAAAAAAAAATAGCAGTCAACTTCAAAATAAAAGCAATGCAGTTGTATTATGTGCATTTACATTTTATTTCTAATTTCCAATTAACCTCATGCAGGCCAGAGAGGGACAGCCAGGGGGCCAAATGTGGCCCCAGGACTGTAAAATGCCCAGGTCTGACATAGGATCATAAGCACTGGATTCATTAAAATAAAAGGAGCACATAAACACGTGTAAACTTTGGTTAGATCTATGGGATGGTAGACTGCTTAGATATCGCTTATAGAAGAATATCATTCATTCAGAAACAAAAACTCTTGTGTGTACACAATTTTATATTGTAAGCTGACTTAAAATTAATTTTGCCACTATTCTGATAACATTAAGCATTGTTTTATTTAAAGCAAGGATACTTCATCAAGAAAAAAATAAAGTATCTGAAATGCTGTGTCTACCTTCTTGCACTGTTGACATAAATTGTTTTAAAATTAAGAAGAATGGATACTCCAGATTCTAATATCCAGGTTCTTCTAAAACAGTGTTTCTCAACCTTGACAATTTTAAGGCATATGGACTTCAACTCCCAGAATTCCACAGCCAGCATCTGGGTCTTTCTCTTTCTCTGCTGATTTCACAGCTGATTTCTCTGGCTCCAGAGCTTTGAAGTCTGTCCAAGTGAGCTGTACCACTGGTCCAAAGAGACACCTTTCTTCTTGTGGAGGTTTCCTTTCTGTGAGGGAACTGGGCCCTTAGGCAGGCAAGAATCGATAATACTCTTTCTCCTGATCAGATAGTCTCATTAAAGGATCTATGGATGGGGAACCTGGGGTCCTCCAGATATTGATGAATTATGAATCTCAACATCTGGAGAATGTTCTGCAAGCCCAAAAAATAGGCAATACAAATATTTTCACTTATGTCACAAACAATTGGCTTGAAGCCCCAACTGGGGGAATATCATGCTGGGGGTGGTTAACGGACCAATAGAAGATCCTACCTTCCCCCCTGTACATTCTGCTTCCTCCCCATCTTTTAGTCATAATCTGTATTTTTATTGTAATTATATATATAAGGAAAACAACAACAACAACAAAACACACACAATTATATTCATGGTTTTATGTGGATTTCCACTTTAAGATCATTAAGACAAATTGTTGCCATTGTTTTTTCATATATTGATTGATGTAAGTTTATGTAAGCAATATCTATGCCTTGGTTGAGCAATGCCTTAATTATTGCTTGTTGGAATATTGAGTCAAACACCTTTTCGTAGTCAATGAAAGCCATGCAGAGGCTTCGTTGTATATTCGTTGTGCCTTTCAGTGACTTGCTAAACAACCTGGATGTGATCCATGGTTTTATTGCTTTTAATGTTGTAAGCCGCTCAGATTCACCTTACAGTGAGATGGGCAGCAAATACATTTAAATAAAATAAAATAATAAAATAATAAAATAGTCCCAAGGCTGATGACATTAGTCTTAGTAATCCTGCATATACTTTTATAACTACAATCAAAAGTTCAAAAAGTTCTTGCTATGACTTCTGCCAGTGGCAAGAAAAGTTAGACAAAAGCACCTACCGTGTTTCCCCAAAAATAAGACTGGGTCTTATTTTTTTGCCTCCAAAAGAGGCACCAGGTTTTATTTTCGGGGTAGGCCTTACTTCATCTTTGACACCGACAGCCCCACCCAGGCAGTCCACTTTTTCTGGGGCCGAAGTTCTGCAGCTGCATTCCGGCCTGCATTTTGCAGTCAGGCCTTTCCAGAAGGCCTAAGCAGCCAAGTACTGAGCTATGGATTCAATCCATAGCTTGGTTCTTGGCTGCTGAGGCCTTGCAGAACCGAGCTATGGCATAGCTCGGTTCGTGGCTGCACAGGCCTTCCGGGAAGCCCTGTGACTGAGAAATGCAGGCCTGGCTGCAAAAGAGGCCTCAGAAGAAGTGGACTGGCAAGGAGAGGCCTGGCTGCAAGGTAAGTGGGTGTGGGGCAGGTGGGGCAACTCCACACACCCATCCCCAGCTTGATTTTTAGGTGTATGCCTCGCCCCAAAACTAGGGTTTATTTTTGGGATAGGGCTTATATTAGGCCCACCCCCCAAAATCAAGGGCTTGTTTTCGGGGGAACACGGTAGGTATAATCTCTTACTTCCCCTCCCATCTACTCTGCAATTCCAGGAATGACTGGCCTAAGAACATTAAATGGCTAAGCCAAGATTTTTCTTCCAAATCCACCTACATTTCACTTCTATTCTTAGTTGAAGATATTTTTAAAAAATATTGTATGCATCTATCCTTTATCTTCATCTATTTAAAACATCTGCCTTCTATTTAAACAGTATGGGGTCCACAGAAGACTCACATTGAATAAACAGCAAGTTTGGCTGTCATTTAAATTAAGTTCTTACCAGTAGAAAATCTGTAATGAGTGAAACATTATTATTTCACTGAGCAGCTCAGTATTTTGACATTTTTTTCCTCTCTTACATGTTTGCTCAAGGAGATTCAGATTTCCCTGGCAGACTATAATCCCTAGTTGAGACAGTTATGACATCCATGCTGTTCCACTTCCCTTCTGTTGCCTAAGAAGTAGACTTTGAGGGTTATTTGTGACTTTATTTCCGTTGACTCATTAAAAATATATGTGAAAGGAAATTCAGGAAATTTGTCCTTCCTGCACAACAATATATATCTTCATTAGCAATTATGCTTATGTGGAAATGATGAGAAAAGTCAAGACTACAAAATTAATATTAAAGCCAACTCTATTGTCTAAACTTTCCACCCCTGAAAAAAAATATCTCCTTTTCATATTATTTTTCAGGACGCAAAACTGCACAAGGAAGGAATTTTGTATATAATGTCTAAATGAAAAACTTCCCAGGCCTTTGTAACTTCACTGGCTGAAGTACTGCCTGTCAGGCAGATGAAGTCATGCAAAACAGATGCTGGTGCCCCAGGTAATGTTGCACCAACTGAATTTCTACCTGTCATCCATTTGAGGAGACCTCTTGGCCCTCTGCCCCTAGAAGAAAACCAGTAGTCCCTTTGTTGATGGAACAGAAGATTGGAGTAAAGTAAAAGGCATAGTAGCAACACCAGACACAGCAGTTTTAAGTCAAAAGAAAAGAAATAAAATGAAGGAAGCCATTTTCAGACACAGCCAGCTATATTAATGGTGATAAAAAGCAGAGGTTTGGGTGGGAACTGGTTTGATCTATCTTCAAGGAAACAGTTTTCAATTACAGGGTTACAGGAAACTTTGCACTCCCCGCTCACCCATCAGACCACAAAGAAAAATAGATACATATGCTGTCATGGCGGAGACAACACAACTTTTCCATGTTTGGGAAAAATGAAAAACTGATTTGTAGATGTATAAAAGCAGATTCAAAGAAAATCACCATCATAGTAACAGGTAAAATAAATGCTTTTCAGAAAGAATTGGCAAAACATCCATTTAATATAGTAAATTATAAATTTCCATCTAAAAAAATTAACATATTAATAAACTATGTATTATGATATCCCTAAAATATCTCCAATATAATACAGTATTATACATACAGTATTACTTTCAATTACTGTCCAGTAATTAAGAGGGAGATGAGCAGTTTGATAAACAAGTAAACAAACAAACAAACAAACAAACAAATAAATAGATGGATGACAGAAGTTAATCTTAAAAGTGTCTGCCATTATAGATATGCAACTTTTTAAGAGATGCCATGGAAGAGAAAAAGTGGATCTGAAAATGTCAGGCTGCAAGAGTGATATGGAAAAAGATGTTACACTAAATTTACAAATGAAATATCAGGTACAAACAACCAGACCCACGCTGGAAAAGTTCAGTTAGCTGTTTTATTGTTAAAGCCTATATAAAGAATCTTCTCAGATTAATGGCTGCACCTGGGTGAGGCTAGATAAGGTTCAATGGCATGGGGGTTGGACTTCATCCTCTTGTGCCCACATAAGATTCAAGGCTATTTCCTCATTTGACTCCTCCCCCTGGTTCGGTCAGTCTCTCTCCTATATTGGCAGATATCTAAATAATTGAAAAGAATATGTAACAGGAAATGCAAAAAAGTATCTTGGATAATATTTTAATATTGGATCTACAGAAGAGATCTGTTACAGTTCTGAAGGATTTTGTGAGAAGGGACAAAAAAATGAAAGGAAAACAACTTCTAGAATATTATCTGAAGAGATTAAAGATCAATATTGTTAAATGTAAAAGAAATGAATGTGAAGTGGGTTTATTTGATCAAGATTAAAATAGGTATGTTGCTATTTCTAGCAACCCTTAATGGACTTTTGCTGACCAGGACTGAATGTAAGGATCTATATATAGATAGGAAATGAGATATGGTATAAAGGGGTATGAAGGGTTGTTTTTTTTTGTATTTTAAGAGCAGGTGATTAGTTGTTAAAATTGTTCACATTTGTTGTGGCAAGGGGAAAATCGTCTTTAAATATTTCTTTTCTTCTGCTCTCTCTCTCTCTCTCTCTCTCTCTCTCTTTTCCTCCCTCCCTCTTTGTATATGTGTGTGTGTGTGTGTGTGTGTGTGTTCATCTATTTTCTGCACTATATTTTTATTTTTTGTAGTTTGTATTAACTTTTATCTGTTTAGCTATGTTTAATAAATTATTATGTTTAAGAATTCCAATAAAATAAAAATAAAAAACATATTTGTGATGCTCTAAGCTCTTACTAACCTTATTATGGATTATTACAGACAACATGATTTACTATACATTTACTGACTTAAATACTATGCATAGTATAATCAGTGGAACAACCTGCCTCCAGAAGTTGTCAATGGAAGTTTTTAAGAAAATACTGGACAACCATTTGTCTGAAATGATATAGGGTTTTCTGCCTGAGCAGGGAGTTGGACTAGAAGACCTCCAATGTGCCTTCCAACTCTTTTATTATTATTATTATTATTATTATTATTATTATTATTATTATTATTATTATTATTGTTGTTGTTGTTGTTGTTGTTGTTGTTGTTGTTGTTGTTGTTGTTTTATTTTTCTTGTATACATGTATCTATTGTGTAATAGACAAATGAATGGTATAAACATAAGGACTTGGACAGTTATTCTAAATATTGGAATTGAATAGTTTGCTTTTAATTTCACTGCTGTATTAAAAGGCAAATCAGCAGATGTGTTCTATTACATTTACAGTATGTACTGAGAAGAGAATAAATTATATAGATACCAAATACAAGTGCCATTTTTCCAAGGGCCCTTTATTTTACCACTGTAGGACATGGTTAGCAACCTGATGCCTTCCAGATGTTTTGGACTTTGACCTCCATGAATGCCAGTCAGATTGGCAAACAGAAAAGAATTGAAGGAGCTGTCATCCAAAATGTGTATAGGAATCAGGTTACTTCACTAGCTATGAATAGGACTAGGGGATAAACAGAGTAGAACGTATATATGCTATTCAATCCATTTAACGGTCAAGCAAAGGAATTGTATACACAATTCATTCATGAGATATAAACTCTTTTTCCTCCACAATCTCTATAAGAACAATGGAAAATTGCCAATTTTTCAACATTTCTGAAGCCAAGAGGATTGTAAGATTATTTAAACACACACACACACACACACACACACACACACACACACACACACACACCAACCATAGACTTGAAAATTCTCATGGACACATATTCAGAATAAAACATTCCTAATTGAGTCATTAGTTAAGAACAGTTTAATTATCAAAACAGCAATTTTGAAATATATTCAAGATCAATCAAGTGACAGGTCTCTTCAGGTTTTTCTCATTAAGAAAATGCATTTCGCCAAATCTCCAGCTTTCAAACTGAGGCCAGAGGGAATATATTTGTGAAGCCATGTGCTCATACTGATCATGCTAAGGGCCTCATAAGCTAATGAACATTTTATTCTCAAATAAAGAAATTATTTAAAAATATGCTTAACTTTTCCAGAAATTATGATTTCCTGACAGGGGTAGATTTTTTTTTTAAAACGGTGTAATGTCCAGATTAAGTCTCTATATTGTGTCCAATGCATCATACTGAAACCAGGCCTTGTGAAAATATAGCCTATGATTCCTTCTGTCTTCATAAATACAAATTTTGAAAGTTTATATTTCATTTTCTTAATAGTCTTGATGAAAAAGAGCGCTCAGCCTTGTCCTGCAAGAGAGTACGGGTCTGGTTGCAAAAAGTATGTAGTAGAATTTGGAGTTTTGCAGCCTATAGCCCTAATAATAAAAACAATCTCATAACAGCAGACTTGTAAGTCACTTCTACTGGAGTAACTAGAACTACACATTTAAACACATAAAACAACAAAACAGTACTTAATTTTGTCACTTTACTAAACTACTGTCTTATGTTCATTATCTTAACAGCATCCCAAGAGCCTTGTTCAGAGTACAACCATTCCAAATTCCAACTATCCTTTGTAGTACAGTATAACATTAGAGAAACTATGTCATGATCCATTTATGTCATAAAATATGGGAGTTATAAGTCAGATCATTGCTAAATCTTCTCCACAAAAAAATCTCCAAGGAATTGCTATAACAGTTTCACATACATTAAAATCTTGGTACTAATAAAAAGGATTCAGAATGTTCTATGATAAAATTCCATAGATATCTAGATTCTGCTTTGACACAATCATTATGATTAATACATCTCATTACTTATAATTACTAGTTAACAATTTTCTATGGCAAACCATCTGGAGTCTTAGAAGCCAGGAGGTAGATAAATTCATATGAATACAGGAAAACATACAAACAATATAATCCAATAAACTAAACTAAACTAAACTAAACTAAACTAAACTAAAAAGCTCCTATTTAAAAGTTCTACAAAAATGAAGTAATAGTTACCATTACATTTGCTGTTGTTCTTTTTTTGTCTATTTCTTAATAAAAAATAACCTGAAGAAAAATGATAAAGCTCAGCATAGAAGACTTTTAAGGCAGAAATTATGCCTACTGTGAAAAGGCTGAGATCAGCTATTAAGAGCTCCCTTGAAGGATAAAGGGAGCCTTGTTTTCAGCTAAACTATGAAAAGGAGAAAATACCTATGATCTAACAAATGAAAAATGCATACAATATAAGTCAGGCCAGAGACTTCAGTTTAAACTTTAAGGGACAACACATAATTAGCATTCCACTGGCACAGCAATATCCAGAAACTTTCAATCTAAAATAAACTGGACCAGATGTATAAAACTCAAAAGACATCCTGCAATTAAATAGGGTAGTTGGTATGGATTCTTCATTTTTCACTTGATAAACATTTCCACAGGGTATAACTACCAACCAAAAGGAAGAATATTACAAAAGTAATAACAATAACAACAACAACAATAATAAAGTTGGAAGGGACCTTGGAGGTCCAACCCCCTGCTCAGGCAGGAGACCCTATATCATTTCATAAAAATGGCTGTCCAATCTCTTCTTAAAAATTTCCAGTGTTAGAGCATTCACCACTTCTGGAGGCAGGTTGTTCCACTGGTTAATTGTTCTAACTGTCAGGAAGTTTCTCCTTAGTTCTAGGTTGCTTCTCTCCTTGATTAGTTTCCATCCATTGCTTCTTGTCCTGCCTTCAGGTGCTTTGGAGAATAGCTTGACTCCCTCTTCTTTGTGGCAGCCCCTGAGATATTGGAACACTGCTATCATGTCCCCCCTTGTCCTTCTCTTCATTAAACTAGACATACCCAATTCCAGCAACCATTCCTTATATATTTTAGCCCAGTGATGGCGAACGTTTTAGAGACCGAGTGCCCCAAAACTGCCCCACCCCTGCTCCGCCCTCCCCGCTCCGCCCCCACTCCATCTCTGCCCCGCCCGCCCACAGGACCACCAACCACCGACATGGCCCTCCGCAGCAGATTGCCCAGGCAGCCCTGCAGCACCATAGCGGCCACGCCCTCTGCCCACACCGCACAGCATGATTTGTACGTGACGGGGCATGAGGGCAGAGTCTTTGCCCGGCTGCCATGTCCTTGGCTGCGCTGCTCTGCGCAGGCCATGCCCAGGGGTGACTCTCCTCTGGGGGGGCTGCTGGTGAGGAAGGGGCGCGAGGGGAGGCAGGAATGGGGCGATGGCGCACGTGCCCACAGAGAGGGCTCTGAGTGCGGCCTCTGGCACACGTGCCATAGGTTCACCACCACTGTTTTAGCCTCCAATCCTCTAATCATCTTTGTTGCTCTTCTCTGTACTCTTTTTAGAGTCTCAACATCTTTTTTACATCGTGGTGACCAAAACTGGATGCAGTATTCCAAGTGTGGCCTTACCAAGGCATTGTAAAGTGGTATTAATACTTCACGTGATCTTGATTCTATCCCTCTGTTAATGCTGCCTAACACTGTGTTGGCTTTTTTGGCAGCTGCAGCACACTGCTGGCTCATATCTAAGTGATTTTCCACTGGGACTCCAAGATCTCTCTCACAGTTGCTACTATTGACCAAGGTACCACCTATACTATAATGTACCTGTACATTTGGTTTTTCTTGCCTAAATTTAGAACCTTACTTTTTTCACCATTGAATTTATTTTTGTTAGATAGCGCCCAGTGTTCAAGTCTGTCCAGATCCTTCTGTATCTTAAGTCTGTCTTCTGGAGTGTTGGCTATTCCTGCCAGCTTGGTGTCGTCTGCAAATTTGATGAATTCCCCATCTATCCCCTCATCCAAATCGTTGATGAAGATGTTGAAGAGCACTGGGCCTAAAAGAGACCCCTCGGGCACACTTCCCTCCATGTAGATGTAGTTCCATTGAGGACCACACACTGAGTACGGCCGGATAGCCAGCTACGGATCCATCTGGTGGTGATGCTGTCTACCCTACATTTTTCTATCTTATCAAGTAGTAGGTTGTGATCTACTTTATCAAATATATCCACAGCATTCTGGTCCACTAATTTTATCACTTGGTCAAAGAATGCAATAAGATTTGTCTGGCATGATCTGTTTTTGACAAACCCATGTTGGCTTTTAGTAATGACTTTGTTTGCCTCTAGGTGTTTGCTGATTCGTTGTTTGATTATCTTTTCCAGAATCTTCCCAGGTATTGAGGTCAGGCTAATAAAGTCTCTAGTTTCCTGGATCTATTTTTCCCCTTTTTTGAAGATGGGAACTACATCAGCTCTTTTCCAGTCCTCTGGTAGTTCCCCAGTGCTCCAGGATCTTTGAAAAATATAGTTCAGTGGTTCTGAGATCACATCTGCCAGTTCCTTGAGAACCTTGGGGTGTAATCCATCTGGTCCTGGTGATTTGAACTCGTCTAGGCTGGACAGGTGCTCACTTACCATTTTCTTGCCTATCTTAACTTGTGTTTCTAATCTGTTTTTTATGGTACTGTTTTTGATAGGCTGGACTGTTTTTTCCCTTTGTGTAAAGACAGATGCAAAAAAATGAGTTAAATAGTTCTGCTTTCTCCCTGTTGCTTGTCACCTTCTTGCCATTTTTCCTCACTAATGGACCAATCATTTCTTTAACTTTTTTCTTGTTTTTTCACATGTTGAAAGAAGCTTTTTTTTTGTTATTTTTGACTTTGGTCGCAAGCCTTAGTTCATTTTGATCCTTAGCTTTCCTCACTTCATCTTTGCAGGCTCAGACTATTTGCTGATATTTTGCTTTAGTTATGTGCCCCTCTTTCGACTTTTTATACTTGTTGTTTTTATCTTTCAATTTATCAGAGAGTTCTTTATGAAGCCATACTGGTTTCTTTTGAGAGCTGTTATTTTTCTTCTTTGTTGGTATTGTGCTAGACTGGACTTTTATTATCTCACTTTTCAAAATTTCCCAAGCTTCTTGAGTTGTTTTCCCCTTGAGTATTCTCATCCATGGAATCCTTCCTATGCTCTCTCTAAGTTTATTGATAAGCTCTCTTAAAGTCCAAGACTCTAGTTTGACTGTTTTCTATTGCTTGTGCTTCCATAATGTTGAATTCCAATATTGCATGATCACTTCCCCCCAAGGTTCCTGTGGGTTGGGAAAGTATAATAGGAAATCAAAATTTTATTATGGATACTGGAGAGCAAGTTAAATCAACCATAAGATCAGTAGGTATTATTAGGTTTTTCAGGTATTTTGAACATATAGTACAGGTAGACCTTGGATTACAAGCATAATGGAGTCTGCCCATTACGGTCATAACCCAGGAAGATGTTAAATGAATCACAGTAAGTGAACAAGCCTCCATCCCTGCTCTCCCCAAGGCATTTGTTAATTGAATGCACAGGTTGTTAATAGCAAAGCAATAGCACAGACTAACATACCATGTTTTACAGCCCTCTCTATGTGGTTTACAGAGTCAGCATATTGCCCCCAACAATCTGGGTCCTCATTGAACCTTCCTTGAGGAGTCCAGAATTGAACTGCTGGAGTGAGCATTCTAACCACTGTGCCACCCCTGCTCTTAAGTGCATATTGGATATCTCAGGGGTGGGAAGGATTATTGGGGGGGGGCTAGTGAAAGAAGAACAGGCTGGGCAATGTGGCAAAAAAGAGAAGTGTGTTTAAGGATGCACATGCACACACACACTTCGCCTTTTCACAAAAGTGCTTTTGCGAATGGAAGAAGCGTGCATAAAGATGTGCACACACACACACACACACGCTTCTCCTCTTTGCAAAAGTGCTTTTACGAAGAGGAAAGAAGCCTGTAGGGAGGACAGGTTTGCCATTGCTTCATGCCTTCCCTCCCCCACCATTAACTCGACTAGTGTAAGACTAGTGGAGCTAATGGTGGGAGGAAGGAAGGAAAGTATCTAGCAACAAAAGGAAAACAGCTTTGCCAGCGCCTGAGAATAAGATGGCTGCTTTTCTGCCATGTGACCCAGCTTGTTCTTTTCTACCCCAACATCTTCAGCTCTGGAGATCTTTGAAAGGAAGTGAACAATTGGTGATGGAATGGGGAGGAGCAAAGCAGGCCCAGTGCCTGTGGGGACCTGGCAGGGCAGGATGGGGGGAAATAGGCAGGGGGCATGTTGCAGCATCTTTGCAGTCAGTTGTGAGGGTGAACAACTGCCATTTTGCTGCAACACACATAACTTTGGGACCAGGTCGTAAGTGCTTTGGGTGGGGGTCATAACTTTGAACTGTTGCTAAGTAAATTGACCCAACTCGAGGACTACTTGTATTAGCATAATAAATAATTCCTCTTCAGTCTGTAAGATCTGATGTTTTAGAAAGATCATTAAAATTTTCCAGCTTGCTTTTTTGTAGGAGAGTATGGATAGTAGCTTACACAACAAATGAAAATAAATTGAAAAGTCTACAGTAATATTCTCTGACCTGGTGCCCTTCAGAAATGTCCACAGTTGCTAAGGATTTGGGTCACTTACATCCAATATGCTAGTGGCGCATCAGATCAGGGAAGACTTAAAAGTCCAGAGGAATGTGTGGTCATTATTTGGAAAACCCGTTTATTCTCTTTCCACTGAAAATCAAATGTGGAACCTAAATGAAGCCAGCATCTAAGATAATTTATGTTTTCCTTCAGTGGTCACAAAGAAATTGCCAGTTACTCTTATCACTTCAGGTGACAAACTTGCATTAACAGCTAACATCATAAATTAATTTAGCTAATATCAAAGGATAAATATTGTACTACATATTTGAGAGTTGCCTGACTACCAATAGGATAGCATGATTCTGAATATGCCCAATACAGTCAAATATCACTGCCAATCTTAGATTATGCAAAACTAATATTCCATTCCTTTTCAAGGTCATGCATTTTGTGGCTAAACCTGCATGTTAAAATAGCTGAAATATTGGATGAAAACATGGATCATTTTGTATACTCTTGATCCCCCACCTTTCTACTTCTCTGGCTGCCCCTAGGTTTTAATATTATTAAGAAGAGAAGGAAATTTAATTCAGATAAAGATGTATCAATGTAGTTTTAGACATGATTCAACAAACCAAAGTACTGCAGTTCAGGTTTGCAGACTGAATCAAGGATAGAGGTGAAAAGTTATATAGGAGCAATAAAAATGAGTCTTCAATAAAAATGAGTCTTCAAAAGACAACTAACTGCTTTATGAACAAATTGTGGGTTTAAGTGAACATTTTCTAACTTAACTTTTACTTTAATTTTTTTTTCTCCTTCAATAAAAAAATCAGGTAATATATGCTAAGAAGCAAATAGCTTACTCTTCCTGTTGCAATAACTTCTGCAAATCGAACTTTGAGGCATTTTTAATAAATTAAATATAAAATATTCATCTCTAAAGAGATTAGAAAATAAACAATAAATAACTTGTCCTATGTAAAATTTCATATAATGGGGCCAAACAAAAATAATACTCTCCAATTCATCTGTAATTTGCAATTCTCTTAAATCAGCATAGCTTTTTTCATTTCCTACAAATGCAATACAAAGAACATAACAATATTAATAATAGCCAAAATGTATCAGGGTGCATAATACAATGTTACATATATATATATTTGTACATTTGATATGATCTCTTAATTTTTTACCTCCCTTCCTATGTTTTAAAAGTACTCTGCCAAAAGCCATAGAAAAAGATACAAATAATAATACTACAATCACTTCTGCAATTCCTATAAAACTTGATTTTTTTTTGAAAATCTGAATATTAATGAGATATTCATGAAAATGTGATACACATTACTTCGAGTGGAATTCAATTTCGTAGCTTCAACACAAATAAATTTGAAAAATACCATGCGATTTTAGCTTATCAAATTCCATGTGTGTGTGTATTAAATGACACATTCTGCATAACTTTTTAATGTTATTTTTATACTTTTATTAATTTCAAAGTCATCAAATTCTACCATAACGCAACTCTCTCTAAATTTTCCTACATAAAATCATGTGGCAGTTGAAAGGAACCTTATTTTTTCTTTTCTCCTAAGGATCACAAATTAAGCCACAAGGTTAAGCAATTAACTGATAGCATATAAAATAGGAAAAGATGGGGGGGGGGGGAGGACGGACTTTTCACTGTCTGTGAGTTTGTATTCTTTGAAATACTGAGGCTTTCATTAGTCACGCATTCCAAGCTTGCAGTCTGCAGGCTTCTGACTAAGGCTCCTGTGATTTATTTGAGGAGAAATACTCCGTCTACAATCTTATGACTGAACACAACAATCCCCAAGCTGAGTGGAATGTAAGGAATGCAGAGTGCTTGTCAGGCTGAGGCAGCCAGGAAAGCACATAGTTATCAAGTTGGCTTGGCTGAAATACTCCAATCACTTCCTCTAGTAAGGGATGAAAGGAATCCTCTCAGCTTCTTCTTCAGGCCAATTGCAGTTCTGTGCCCAGGAAGGAAAATAATCTTTTTCTTTTTTCCAGAAAACAGTACAAAACGCTGCTGGCATGTGAAGAATGGAAGCATGCAGCAAACTATCTTTATGAAACCAGCTGTTGATGTACAGCTTGCCCAGCAGCTGTTCTTAAGTTTCTTGGCCTGTGTCTGTGCACGCATGTGCACACGCACACCCACACATCTTTCTTCTCTCAGAGTGGTAAGACTTAACACATACGGAGCAAAGAGATGTAGTATTTTAAAACATAGCTAAGCATTTTCTAGCAGCAGGAATAAGTAGAACTAATGCTGTGGATAAAAAGGGTGGACAGAATTTATGCTTTGTTGAATGATGAAATTAGGAGGCCTCCTGCAAGATATTTTGAAGGTTTTGGTTTTCAACCTAGCGTATAAGCCTGAACTAAAAGCAACTATAAGTCTCTATCAGAAAAACACAGCCACTCTTCAGTCTAATGTTTAAAGCAGTGGTTCTCAACCTTTTAATGCTGCGACCCCCAACCGGTCGTAAGTCGAGGACTAAACCAGTCGTAAGTCAAGGACTAAACCGGTCGTAAGTCGAGGACTAAACCGGTCGTAAGTCGAAGACTACCCAACCGGTCGTAAGTCGAGGACTTTCCCTGCCCGGGAGCGCCGCGCATGCGTGGTTCTGCCCCCTGCGCCGGCCGAGGCGTAGCTGGCAAGCGGCAGAGACAGAGCAGGCCGACCACCAGCTGGCCCAGCTCAAGGGAGGTAAGGCACCCGCCGGAAAAGGGGAAAAAAATGGCGGACAGCCTTGCTTGGCGACCCCCGTGAAATGGTCGATCGACCCCAAATGGGGTCGCGACCCATAGGTTGAGAACCGCTGGTCTAATGTTTAAAGTAAAATGCAATGGAAGAATTATAACGTTAAAGCCCTGCTACACTTAACTAAATTCTCATGTCAACATTTTTGTGTCCTCGTTCATTCATTATCATCCAACGTAAAGAAACTGAATGTTTCCTACCTATCTGAGAACAACATAATGTGCAACCTCAATTTTGGAAGGCAACTATATGTCTGGTCCATCCAACTAAACAAAGTGATTTATGCTGGATTGCCACTTTTCAAAAAAGAAAGAAAGAAAGAAAGAAAGAAAGAAAGAAAGAAAGAAAGGGTAATATTTGAACAAGCTTTGAATACATTGCTTTCTGACTAGTTTAATGAGAGTAGCAGAAATGAAACAGATAAACTAGAAACTTACAGATGAGGACTGAACAATCGACTCATTTTAGGTATATGTTCCTTTTCACAGTCTAGATCATCATCTCCTTGGTCCATGCTGAACCTCCTTTTGCAAGGGCTGATTGGGGGCGGCCCAGTCCTGTGATTGGTTGCAGCAGCAGATATGGGGAGAGACTGTATCCTGGGCTCTCCTCGTAGTGCAGCTTCACCTAGAGAAAACGCAAAGATAGAATTAATGGAACAAAAAACAGGAACATAAAGAGGGCACCCTGTGAAATCATCACCTTCCTTAAGGTGGTTTCTTTTTTAAAAAAAAAATGCTTTATATTTGTCAGTCTTTTAAAAGAATAGTTATATGCTAATTATTCATTTTTTTTAATTAAAGCAAGATAATTATAAATCTATACAGGTAGTCCTTCAACTTACAACTAGTCATTTAGTGACTGTTTGAAGTTACAACAGCACTGAAAAAAATGACATGACCATTTATCATACTTATGACTTACGTGGTTGCATGATTAAAATTCGGACGCTTGGCAACTTGCAAAATTATGACATTTGCAGTGTCCCAGGGTCACGTGATCCACTTTTGCGACCTTCTGACAAGCAAAGTCAATGGGGAAGCCAGATTCACTTAACAATTGTGTTACTAACTTATCAACTGCAGTGATTCACTTAACAACAACTGTGGCAAGAAAGATGACAAAATGGGGCAAAACTCACTTAACAACTGTCTTGCTGAGCAATAGAAATTTTGAGCTCAGTTATACTTGTAAGTCGAAAACTACCTGTAATTTGCTAACATTCAGTTTCTAAAATACACCTATTTTGGAAAAAACAGCAGAGATTATAATTATAAATACATTTTACAATTAGTATATTCACTTAAAATTGAAGCAATCAATTACAGGTAGTCCTCATTTAGTGATCACAATTAGTACCGGCAACTCTGTCACTAAGCGTTAACCTCATGACCATGATGGACTTACAACTTCACTTCTGCTGCAGTCATTAAGAGAGACATCATAGGAACACAATTTCCCTGCTGGCTCTTCTTTGATTTTTCTTGTCATAAGCCAGCTGTGAAATGTGCAAAGGCAATCACGTGACTGCGTGATACTGACTGATCATAAATGCCCACCATTTGCAAAGCACCTGAGTGTCGATCATGTGTCTGTGGGAATGCTCCAGCCGCTGTAAGTGCAAGGACTGGTCATAAAATTACTTTTTCAGCACATCATAACTTTGAATGGTAATTAACTACCTTATTCTATTTTTAGTTTAAAATAGCAGAAAATCATTTTACTGATTTTCAGTAGCACAGTTTGGCAAAGTGTTAAGAGGGGTTCTAGAAGCCTTTGGGAGACACAAGTTTTAGATTACTCACCCTGATTCTGTGACTAAATAACAGCATCATAACATCCCCACTTGGCAAGCTATGCGAAGAGATAATGGACTTGCTTAGGGACATGGGGATTGGAGGTAGGTTGGATTTTTCTCAACCTACAGTTCCTTTCTTCCTTCCTCCCTCCCTCCCTCCCTGCCCGATTCACACATAGGTGACTCTGGGAGGCTTACAACATTTATGAGTGTCACAACCAGTTCAATCCATATAGCCTAATAAGCTAAAACCAACCAAACTATATTCTGGTGCAAAGGACAGCGCCATATATTGCAGCCGTTTTTCTTCTTTCATTATGTCCAAAATATAATTACCAAGAACTGGACCAGCAGCACATATATCTGAGCAAAAGCAATTCCACAATTTTATATACTATTCAATGCACAGCTCACATATAAAAAGAGCCCTGTTTTAATAAGCTCAACAAACCCAATTTTGTTGTGAAAGAAACCACTTAGAACTAATCTCCACTATGTTTACCAGTAAAAATAAACATTTGCCAATTTAGCAAAAAAGATATAAACTAGCAAATACACTGTGGCCTATAAACATGCCACAAGTAATGGCTTCCATTCAAGACTCTGGCACCAAAACTAAACAGTAACTTTCCACTTTCTACCTACATGTTAAAAGAAAAACGGTGGACTCCATGGCAAACAAGTTTCCCATCTGAACATCCTGCTGTATTCATACTCAAGTTATTATTAACTTTGATATTTCTCTCCCACTTTCCTGTTTTATCCCATCCCAATGCCAAATGTTAATAGTTGCTTGTCAGGCAACTACTTGTTACTATAAAGAAGGCAAAATAATTTAGAAAACAGTGTAATGTGTTTTCTTGGATTCTACCATTTATATCAAGAGTTGACTAGGCTGCAACTCATATATGTGATGTCTGCAACACAGCCAAGTGGTATCCACAAGTCCTAAAAAGTCATTAAAAACTGTCAAAATCTCACAAAATATCTTTGAGATATTCAAAAACAATATTCCTGCTGCTGAATGCTATAAGAGCAATATATGATAGCATGCATATCAATGAATGGAGCCTTACTAGATGGTTCAACACTGACCAGAGAGTATGATATGGATGGACAGTTAGAGATAACTACCGTATTTTCCGGCATATAAGACGACTTTCTAAACCCTGAAAATCTTCTCAAAAGTCGGGGGTCGTCTTATACGCCCAGTCGTCTTATATGCCGGAAAATATGGGTATTCTATTTTATTCCTTTATATAAGCTGAGGACGCGATAGGGGCGGCGGCCGGGAGCCGCTGCCTCCCGTCCTGCTCCCCCTCCCTGGACGCGATGGGGGCAGTGGCCGGGAGCTGTTGCCTCCCGTCCTGCTCCCCCTCCCCGCCCGTTCAGCTAAGGACGTGATGGGGCAGCGGCCAGGAGCCGCTGCCTCCCGTCCTGCTCCCCCTCCCCACCCATTTGGCTGAGGACGCGGCGGCCAAGCTGGGGGTGGCATGGACTCCCGATGATGCTGCAGTGGCCGCTGCCGTGCTGCCACCGCCTCCACTGGAGCCATTGCCTCCCGTCCTGCTCCCCCTCCCTGCCCGTTCGGCGCCATCTGCCTTTCATTTTTTCTCTCTCTCTCTCTCCTAACCTGGAGGGAGAGGGAGAGAGAGAAAGAGAGAAAGAGGAAAGAAAGATAAGAGAAAGAGGAAAGAGAAAGAGAAGAGAGAGAGAGAAAGAGGAAAGAGAGAAAGAGGAAAAAGAGAGAGGAAAGAGAAAGAGGAAAGAGAAGAGAAAGAGAGAAAGAGAGAGGAAAGAGGGAAAGAGAAAGAGGAAAGAGAAAGAGAGGAAAGAGAAGAGAAAGAGAAAGAGAGGAAAGAGAGAGGAAGAGAAAGAGATAGAGAAAGAGAGAGGAAAGAGAGAAAGAGAAAGAGAAGAGAGAGGAAAGAGGAAAGATAAAGAGAGGAAAGAAAGAGAAAGAGAAGAGAGAGGAAAGAGGAGAGAGGGGCAGAGGAAAGAGAAAAAGAGAGGAAAGGGAGAGAAGGAGAGGAAAGAGAGAGAGAAAGAGAGGGGGAGAGGAAAGAGAGAAAATGAGAAAAGAGAAAAAAGATTGAGAAAAGAGAGAGGAAAGAGAGAAAGGAAAGAGAAGAGAAAGAGGAAAGAGAAAGAGAGGAAAGAGAAAGAGGAAAGAGAGAGAGACAGAGAAAGAGAGAGGAAAGAGAAGAGAAAGAGGAAAGAGAAAGAGAGGAAAGAGAAAGAGGAAAGAGAGAGAGACAGAGAAAGAGAGAGGAAAGAGAGAGAGAGAAAGTTAGAGGAAAAAGAGAAAGAGGAAAGAGAAAGAGGAAAGGAAAGAGAGAGGAAAGAGAGACAGAGAGAGAGACCCTTTTGACATCTAAAATGAAGATAACACTGCATATATCCTTTTTTACCTTTATTTTATATATACACACAAACATACACACACACACACATATATCATAAAGGTAAAAAAGGATATATGCAGTCTTATCTTCATTTTAGATATCAAAAGAGTTTTGCGGCTCCCAGTGTTTTGTTTTCGGTGGGAAACGTGTCCAAGTGGCTCTTTGAGTGTTTTGGGTTGCCTACCCCTGATATAGCCCAAACTCTATATTTTAACTGGAAAAGTTGGGGGTCATCTTATACGCCCAGTCGTCTTATATGCTGGAAAATACGGTATAAGATATTTATTTAATGTATTTATTTATATCCTGTCTTTATTATTTTTACGAACTCAAGGAGGCAAACTTATCCAACACATCTTCCTAGTCCTCTTTTTCTCACAAAACAAACCCGTGAGGCAGGTTGGGCTGAGAGAGAGTGACTGGAGGCCTGAAGTGACATAAGCGGTAGGTGGTTTTGGAAGTGAATATATGTGCACTTTTGTAAACAGATTTTTGCATCATGTTATTGGCTAAGAAGCCAAATGATCTGCAATAGACTGTCTGAAGCAATAAAGAAGCTGGATTTTAAAATTAAGGGAATTCTAGGAATCAATCCACCCCTCTTAAGGTGCCAAGCTTGGGGGAAAAAAACTCAGTCCTAGATTATATATGCTTTTAAATAAAGAGCCATACCCCAGTTTTCCAAATTTACTACCAGATTTGTTTATGGCACAAAGAGTATTATCCTCAGAATACTTCTCTTTGTTTCATCAAGCAACTGGGCAGGGACACAGACTGGGACACAGACTATCTCTCGAATACCTGTGCTTATAGCTCTACTTATCAACTTCCCTCACAAAGATTTGGAATGTTAGATAACATGATGAAATACAAACAAAACACAAGAGATAATGTAACGTATTGTTTGTCTATCATAATATTACATCAGTGCAACCG